>NC_089839.1:316339879-316415866 GCF_035609145.1 Eleutherodactylus coqui
TCTCTGCTGTCTGCGCGGCGCCGAGCCGCAATCCTGCTCCATCTGCCCGGCGCGGCCCTCCTGCCGCCCGGTTACCAGCCGCGGGGCTCGGCTAGCGCTTCAGCAGGCCGGCCCCCGGCGGTATCGGGGAGGTCGCGGCGTCTGGGGTCCCGGTGTAATGGAGTCCGGGGCTGCAGGCCTGCTGTGGCCGCCGGGGCTGCCTGAGTGCGCCGTGCCGCCGTTCCTCCCCCCTCTCCTCCCGTTGGGTACCGTCCAGGCTTCTGCCCCGGTGCCCCCTGCCTGGGGTGTCTGCCCGGGGCCCTCCTCACCCCCGCGGGCGCAGCGCAGATGATGACGTCTTCATGCTGCGAATTTCTGAACTTGGAATGTGGAAATCTCTCTTGGAGATCTGAGTGCTCGCCCGCCGGGTGTTGGGGGTCTGGGGGCCCGCCGGGTGCTGTTGGGGGGTCTGGGGGCCCGCCGGGTGCTGTTGGGGGGTCTGGGGGCCCGCCGGGTGCTGTTGGGGGGTCTGGGGCCCGCCGGTGCTGTTGGGGGGTCTGGAGGCCCGCCGGGTGCTGTTGGGGGGTCTGGGGGCCCGCCGGGTGCTGTTGGGGGGTCTGGGGGCCCGCCGGGTGCTGTTGGGGGGTCTGGGGGCCCGCCGGGTGCTGTTGGGGGGTCTGGGGGCCCGCCGGGTGCTGTTGGGGGGTCTGGAGGCCCGCCGGGTGCTGTTGGGGGGTCTGGGGGCCCGCCGGGTGCTGTTGGGGGGTCTGGGGGCCCGCCGGGTGCTGTTGGGGGTCTGGGGGCCCGCCGGGTGCTGTTGGGGGGTCTGGGGGCCCGCCGGGTGCTGTTGGGGGGTCTGGGGGCCCGCCGGGTGCTGTTGGGGGGGTCTGGGGGCCCCGCCGGGTGCTGTTGGGGGGGTCTGGGGGCCGCCGGGTGCTGTTGGGGGGGTCTGGGGGCCCGCCGGGTGCTGTTGGGGGGGTCTGGGGGCCCGCCGGGTGCTGTTGGGGGGGTCTGGGGGCCCGCCGGGTGCTGTTGGGGGGGTCTTGGGGGCCCGCCGGGTGCTGTTGGGGGGGTCTGGGGCCGCCGGGTGCTGTTGGGGGGGTCTGGGGGCCCGCCGGGTGCTGTTGGGGGGTCTGGGGGCTCGGCCCGCCGGGTGCTGTTGGGGGGTCTGGGGGCCCGCCGGGCGCTGTGTGGGGGGGTCTGGGGGCCCGCCGGGCGCTGTTGGGGGGGTCTGGGGGCCCGCCGGGCGCTGTTGGGGGGGTCTGGGGGCCCGCCGGCGCTGTTGGGGGGGTCTGGGGGCCCGCCGGGCGCTGTTGGGGGGGTCTGGGGGCTCGGCCCGCCGGGTGCTGTTGGGGGGGTCTGGGCCCGCCGGGCGCTGTGTGGGGGGGTCTGGGGGCCCGCCGGGCGCGTGTGTGGGGGGGTCTGGGGCCCCGCCGGGCGCTGTTGGGGGGGTCTGGGGGTGCTTGGGCCGCAGGACAGTGGGGGAAGGGGGTCTCAGGGCGTTGGGAGGGGGTCACTTGTTTTTGCCCCTGCTCTATCTGCTGCTCCCCCCGCAGGTATCTCACGGGACAACTGGCACAAACGCCGCAAGACCGGAGGCAAAAGGAAGCCGTACCACAAGAAGAGGAAGTATGAGCTGGGCCGCCCGGCCGCCAACACGAAGGTGCGAGATCTGCGCGGCCGTAATGGCGTAGAATCAGCCGCTGTGTGCCGCCTGGTGACACGGAGCCGTCCGTCGCACAGATTCTCGCGGGACTCCCCCGGAGAAGCGCTCCGTGTCTCCAGGCCGCAGTGCAGACGGGCGGCCGCCCGCAGGGTGAGCTGTAGGGAGGGCGTTGTGATGAAGTGGTGTCCTTAGGGCAGGGCGGTGGCGGCCGTCTTGGTCTCCGTTTGCGCTGCCGCCCCGTGATAGGCTGGTCATAGTTACACTGACGCCCCCCGCGCTCTGACGCCCCCCGCGTGGGTCTCCTCCTCCGGGCTGCTGACGACTCTTTTCCTTTCCCCCTTTCTGGCGCAGATCGGTCCTCGCCGCATCCACACTGTGAGAGTCCGTGGCGGAAACAAGAAGTACCGCGCTCTGCGGCTGGACGCCGGCAACTTCTCCTGGGGCTCTGAGTGTAAGTGATCCCTTCATGGAAGATGTGGTCACATGACCGCGCAGGAGTGACGACACGATGGGATTGGTCAGCGGTAAGGTGGGGAGGGGCTAATGAGTTTATGCGGCATGTGTGATGATAACTCTCACCTTACGCGCGGTCGTGCTGTCATTCCGACACGCGGATCGCGCCATGCTAGGATCAGTCATAGTTACACTGACTCTGCCGCAGCTTTGTGTTCTCCGCTCGTGGTCACCGCGGCCGTCCGTTCGTTAATGCCGCCTCTTCCTCCCCTATCAGGTTGCACCCGCAAGACCAGAATCATTGATGTCGTCTACAACGCCTCCAACAACGAGCTGGTCAGAACCAAGACCCTGGTGAAGAACTGCATTGTGCTGGTCGATAGCACCCCCTACAGGCAGTGGTATGAAGCGCACTACGCCACGCCGCTTGGACGCAAGAAGGGAGCTAAGCTGGTAAGTCATGTGACGCGGCGCCATAACCTCCCCCCTCCTCTTCCGGTGATGATACCCTTGTCCAGTTCTGCTACTGAATGGAAGGCGATGACAACGGTTTATCTGAGGGAGATTCTAGAGCGTCCTAAAACCTAAGCGGTGGGGTCCGGGGGCTCGGCCGGTGGGGTCCGGGGGCTCGGCCGGTGGGGTCCGGGGGCTCGGCCTCGGTGGGGTCCGGGGGCTCGGCCTAGGTGGCAGCCCTGGACAATGGGAAGCTCATTGCTCTTCCGCTTCTCACCGGGTTCATGCTCTCTGCTTGCAGTCAGTGACGGGACATGCTCATGACTTCTCTTCTCCTAAGCTGTACAGACACAATGCTTCTCACAGCTGAGGGTTTGGTACAGACTGCTGCAGAGCAGCGGACCGCTAACTACTGGCTGCGGTTGTAGCAAAGCTTCAGCAATGAGAAATCAAAGGGGTTGTGCCAAAGTTAGGATCTCCTGTCCACAAGAGGGGATGAGTGATCTGTGGGGGTCCGACTACCGGGACCCCCTCCAATCCTGAGCATGTCTGCGCTGTCGTCGTTGTGGGAGGCCGGACCCTCACAGATTACCAGGTAACTCCCTGTCTTCTGGATGGGGGAGGGGTGTTATTTTGGTGGGGCGAGCTCTTTTATACCCCTTTCTGGGGCTTCTGGATAATCGGATCCCTTTTCAGGTTCTTGTGAGGCTCCTTCTGTCTGATGTAGGCGGTGCATGCGGATGCTGCAGCGGTACATAAACGCCGTCCGTGTGCGGCTGCGAGCGCCCGGATGTCGCGCCGCTCCCAAGGTTGTAGATTTCTCGCACCAATTTTGCGCTTTTTGATTTAAATGGAGCCACAAGTCACTACGGAGAACCGCAGGCCGGTCGTCAGCGAGGTCTCCCCTTGGTTGTCTTATGGCTTTGTGGTCCTCGCATCCCGGAGAGGTCAGGATTGTCAGCCGTGGGGTTCTCCACCCGCTGATGAACACCAGCGCTACGATGGGGCCCCCAAACATTTGTCATTAGTGTAACAGATGCTACTTTGGCCCCTGATGGGGTCTTATTAATTTCGGTTCTGTTTGGAGTACAGAATAGCGTGTTTGACTGCGTGGTGCGAACGCCGCCCACGCCATCACGCCAAATCAAAATGCAGAATTCAGTCCTTGTATTTCATGGGGTTCTGCAGCGTCTTACAAGAACGTTGTGGATTATCTGCGCCGCTCATACAGGAACCGCACGGGATCAAGGCCGCACACAACAGCGGACATCTTGTTTCTTGGGGTCCTCCGCTGGCCGGGCTCTGTATGGGGTGACATTGCAGCTCCATCCAAGTTTCTTGAGGCCCATTTACACGTAACTATTATCACTCAAAAATGCAAAAAAAAGGCTCGCTTGTCGTTCGTGGTTTATTAAGATGGCTTTTCAGTAAACCTAAAAAACCTTGTTGGCTCGCGGGCTTCTCGTCCGGCGTAAACAAAGCACTGAGCAAGTAATGGACGAGAGGCCCCCGAGCCGCCGGCAGGACTTTCAGTTTAAATGCGCTGCACCAGCGCTAACGAACTTGGCCGTGACATCGCCGCGGATAACGCAAGTGACGTATCGCCCGTGTGGACAGGAGCCCTTAAGTGTTGGTTTCCCACATAATGACTGCAGCCCCCACGCTCCTACTTGGGGGTTCTCCTGATGAAGGCTGGACTAATTGGTTTTATGGAAAGCCTTACTGGCGGACCCTCTTGTAAGCAGGCGCAGCTAACATGACAGCCCCAATACCAGACCTGTAGTTTCTCATTGAGCATCTGCAGTGTGAAGCTGCCTGACTTCTGGCGCCTCCTACTGGTGGATGGAGGATGTGGCTGCCGTGGTATTACATACATATGCCCAATAGATGTTCTCTATGGACTACATAAGGTGCAGAGTTTCATCTCGCGGTGGTCTCATAAAGCCAGACAGGAGAGACAGCGTTGTCCGCCCCCCCAGCCTGGAGGAGCCTCTGAGAAGTGATGCCCTTCCTGACCCGTCTGTAAGCCTCACCGGCCAGCAAACCTGGCTGATGTCCAGAATGTCCGTCAGGAGGAAACCCCGGCTGTGGCTCGTATTCCCAGTCACTTTTACAAGGCTTGTTAACAGGTCTGACGTTGACTTGCAGGAATGCTGCCCTCCTATGGGTGGCGCTGTAGAGGTTTTGTCCCTTAGCAGTCGGGTGTGAATTAGTACGGCCGTGACTCTGGGACCGCTGGTTCTGCAGCTCATTGTATCTTTCACTTCTTGTCCTCAGACTCCAGAAGAAGAGGAGATCCTGAACAAGAAGAGATCCAAGAAAACCCAGAAGAAATACGACGAGCGCAAAAAGCTGGCGAAGATCAGTACTCTGCTGGAGGAGCAGTTCCAACAGGGCAAACTGCTGGGTGAGTGGTGAGCAGCGGGGGAATGGCGTCCGGACCCCACATCCCGGAAGTGCAGCAGAGGGAGAGGGGCTTCTTGGCATCCATCAGCCGTCTTACAGGAGTTGTCTAGTTGCAAACTATCGTCCCCTTTAGGACGCCGCCACCTTTTAAATTTTTTTTCCTCCCCCCCCCCCCCACCCCCCCCCCCCCTCATAAAAAAAAAATAATGGTAGCTCCTTGGTCCGTCGCGCTGGGAGGGCTTCGTTTTTGCAGGACGGGTCGTATTTTTCAATGGTCTTATTTAATGTACCGAAACGTTAAAAATTTTAAGTGGAGTGAAATGAAGAACAACAACATTCCGCCGTCTTCCGGTGCGCCTTGTTTCTGCGGCCTCAAACTGCACCAAAGTGACCCGATAACTTTGTTCTCTGGTCGCTGCGATGCCGAACCGGTGTAGTTTGTGTTTTTTGCTGTACTATCATTTTTTTTCAAAGCTATTAGTTCTGACACCCCATTGCCTGCCGCCGTCCTCTGCGCACAATAGCGCGATGCCTTCGTCCACGTAGTTGTGCGCGGCTCGCTGCTGCAGGACGTTCTGTAGCTTCCATTTTGGAATACATACAACTTTGGTCGCTTTTTATTGCATTTTTTTTCTTGGAGACTGATCAATAAGCACATTTCTGGTGGTCCTTGTTCTTTCGGACTCTCGCCGTGCGGGGTAAATAACGCGTCTCTCTGGTAGATCGGACTTTTACGGACACGGCAATAACGAATATGTATTTTTGCTTTATTATAAATATCTCAGTGGTTTTTGTTTTGCTTTTTAAACTAGTAAAACTTTATTAATCTTATATTTTTTTTACTCTCCATGGAGGGACCACGGCTTGTGATGCTTTATACCTCCTGCTGTATGATGTAAGGCCATAGCATCACATCATACTGCTATTAGGCAGGCAGTCTATCAGGCCCCTCCCACGGGGACGGCTTGTTTGGCATTCTGCCACAACGGCCCTTCACCTGACACCCGCACAGCTCCGGGTGGGGCCGTGCAGATTTAATGCAGTCAGAATGGACAGTGGCATTTAAAGGGTTAACCGCTCAGATCGGTTGCGTGGCTTATTGGAGCTGTTGCCACCAGGTGTTGACTGTAAGAAACAGCCGACTCCTGCGTTGGATGGAGGGAGATCGCCGTGCGATCTCCATTCGTACATACCCTGAAGCTACAAATGTAAATGTACGTCATATGGTGTTATGGGGTTAATGGGTCCATCCGCAGGATAGGTCATTGGTGGATTGGCATGGGTCTGCTGCCCAGGACCACTGCCAGTCAGCTGTTTGATGGGCCAGTATGCACAAAAAGCTGATTTTTGCAGGAAGTAGACAGCTCTGTTCTCACTGCAGTGGCCAGATTTGGTATTACAAAGCTTCTATTCACTTCAGTAGCAACTTGGCCTGCAGTATCAAACCTGGCCTCTGTAGTGGGAATGGAGCTATCTGCTTCCTGCAGAAATCTGTTTAGTGCACTAGCGTGCCAATGCAGAGGGCAGCTGCAGACCCCCACTCATCTGCTGCTGTTGGTCTAGCCTCTGGATAGGCCCATCACTAGTTTGCAACTGGACAACACAAGTGTGATCTGTGCTGTGTGATTGCTGGAATACACGGCACAGTCCTACAACCCACCACAGACGGCCAGGACGCGAGATCTCGCAGTGCTGACTAAACAAGGGTCAGTCGTGTTATACAGCAGTTACGGCTCAGTGAGCTACATTCACATAGTGCTGCTATCCCGGGGGTCTGACCGGAGCTTTAAAGCTGCTATTAGTACTATGGCGACTGAAGCCCGCTGCAGCAGCGTGTTGGTCCGTCCAGGCGGAGCCCCAAGCTGGTTGTAAGCTCAGTGTGAATGCCACCTTACTGCAGCCATGAGATCTCACAATAGGCGTCCGGTGTGTCGGGGGACCATAGTGCGCTGGGAATGGCAGGACTTGGGGGTTTACTTTGAGGTAGAAGATGTGAATATAACGTTATGTAGAAAAGTGCTTATATGGGGATCCGAATACACTTTTAAATAAAGAAACCAGATTAGTAGTGACCGGTCCACCAAACATTCTTAGATCTTCTTTGCGTGCTGCAGGTGACGGCATTAAACTCTACAGAACTTTGTAGGCTGAGTCCGTCGGCAAATATTACAGCTGGATCTCCATAAAACTCTTCGGAAGGTCCGGCTTATCTCCCCGGTGCCCCTTCTACTGTGATTGTCGCTCCTCGGCTTCTCTTGGCAGCTGGATACTGCATTATGGAAGTCTATGAGCTGCTGAGGAGTGGCGAGCGCTTCTGGCCTGCATGTCGGTGATCGGTGGGAGTTCTAAGAACCAAACAGGTTGCTGTGGCTTGTCATGTTCTGTAAAGTGCAGTTACTTTTTAATTGACATCATGTGATGTCATTGGGGACAACAGGAGGACACAAGCATCCCGTGGAGTCCGACTAGTCCTGGTTTACTTGTGACACTAGCTGTCTGTGTGGTCCTGACTGCACGGTCACCACCTGTAGAGCTGCGGCCCCACGGTGGGAGTTGTAATTTTGGTATGGATTGTAACCTATTGCCACCTCTTTCCAGCCTGTATAGCCTCCAGACCTGGGCAGTGCGGCAGAGCTGATGGCTACGTCCTCGAGGGCAAGGAGTTGGAGTTCTACCTGAGGAAGATCAAGGCCAAAAAAGGCAAATAACCTTTTCCCCAACTGTTCGCTCCAAATAAACAAAACTTTATTACAACCTGCGCTCTGTGGTTTTTCCTGCCGCCTTGCATGACTTGTCCTGTATGGAGGTGATCGTACAGCCGAGTTTCTCCTTAGTCTTCATCTTGGCTATGGGGTCTCATTCTTGCAGAAGAGACGGCTGCACAGTGAACACCTCTTCTTGAAGACCGGTAAATCAATGGTGGTAATGAGGTTGGGCTGATCTGCCTCTGGGTGCCATGTACTGCAGAGACTTAGGGTATTTTCTCGTTCCTTATGTTGGGGGTCACTGAGCATCATCATGGAACGGAAACAGTTCCAGATTCTGGGGTGATGCTTCATTGGGGTCTTCAGCACACGACAAATAGTCGTTGGCTCTAGGAAGAATGGGAATCAATGACCAATTTTATATAAAAGTGGGGAAATAGTGATATTTATGGAGTGCTGCAAACTTCTGGGGTGCTGAACCTGTGAATTAATAAATGATCAACCAAGAGGAGTGAGCTCTGCCAGAGGAGCTGATGCTTTACATGTATTTGCCTTTTTGGCTGCTGCATCACATTGTTGACTCATGTTCAGTCTATGATCTATTAGTATACCCAAGTCTTTTCCCCATGTGCTGCTGCTTAGCCCAATTCCTCCCATTCTGTATGCGCTTTCTTCATTTTTCTTGCCCAGATGTAGGACTTTGCATTTCTGCTTGTTAAATACCATTCTGTTAGTCACCGCCCACTGTGCAAGCTTTTCTAGATCTTTTTGAATCCTCTCTCTCTCTTCCCTACTGTTAGTTATCCCTCCTAGCTTGGTGTCATCAGCAAATTTGCTCAGTTTCCCACAATTCCCTCCTCCAGATCATTTAGAACAATGTTGACCAACACTGGGCCCAGGACAGAGCTGTGTGGTACCCCACTTGATACATTCTCACACTTGGATGTGCAGCCATTTATGACCACTCTTTGAGTACGATCACTCAGCCAGTTGTGAATCCACCTAACAGTTGCCTTGTCAATCCCAGATTTGGTCATTTTCTCAATAAGTATGGTATGAGATACTATGTCAAATGCTTTGCTAAAGTCAAGATATATTATATCCACTGCATTTCCCTGATCAACCCAGTCGGTGATTCTATAATAGAAGGAAATTAGATTCGTCTGGCATGACTTGTTTGTTACAAACCCATGCTGGCTCTGGTTAATTACTCCATTCTCATCCAAGTATTTGCATACATGCTGTTTAATGATGTGTTCAGAGCTCTTCCCCAGTATAGAAGTCAGGCTCACAGGCCTGTAGTTTCCTGGATCCACCTTCTCTTTTCTGAAGATGAAAACAAGATTTGCCCTTTTTCAATCTTCTGGGACTTCTCCTGTTCTCCAGGAACTTTCAAAGATTTATGGCAAGTGGTTCAGCAATTACCTCCGCTGCTTCCTTTAGTATTCTGGGATGTAATTCATCTGGACCTTGAGACTTGAATTCATTTAAGTTAGCTAAGTTTTCCCTCACCATCTCTCTGCTTATAGATAGCCTGCATTCTTGTATTCCCCCAATAGCACAGGGAAGATCAGCTGATGCTAAATCTACTTACTGAGAGAAAACAGAAACAAATAGGAATTTAGAAGTTCATTCTTCCCAATATCATTCTTAACCAATTCACCATTTTCATCCTGTAAACCTCCTATAGCATCTTGGACTTTTATTTTGACGCCCCCCAAATCCTTTTTTATTGAGTCTTCTCAGGTCTTCCTCCCCTTGTTATCCAACATCCAAGGATAGCATGATCACTGCCTCCTAAGGTCCCAGCCACCCTTACTCCCTCCACCATTCCCTCCCTGTTGGTAAGAATTAGGTCCAAGATAGCAGATCCCCTTGTTTTCTCTTCTACCTTCTGGAAGATAAAGTTGTCACCAAGAGCGGATAAGAATCTGTTGGATCCATTACTTTTACCTGAGAGATTCCCAACAAATGTCTGGATGGGTAAAATCTCCCATGATCACCATGTTGGGCTTCTTTGAGAGCTTGGCCATCTGATGTAGAAAGAGTTCCTCCATATCTTCTGCTTGTCCAGACGGCCTATAGTAAATGCCTACAATGGTGTCCTTTCTGTTGTTCTCTCCTTGTATTCTTACCCAAACAGTTTCTACAGAACTCCCAGCTCTGAAGCTTGAATCTCAGTGGAGATGATGCTTTTCTAACATGCATTACAACACCTCCTCTCATTTTCTTGGGTCTGTTTCTTATAAATACATTTTATCCTTCAAGCCTTGTATCCAATCATCCCACCAAGTTTTTGTGATGCCGATGACATCATATTTCTCTTCCTGTGTCAGGAGCTCCAGTTCTCCTTGTTTGTTTCCCATGCTCTGTGTAGAAACACGTTAGTTTGTGATCGGGGTCTCTTGCTCCTCTACTTTACTTCTGAATGTTTTGTTTTTGTTCTTTATTTTCACTTCTGAGAGCGAGGGTCTCAAATGTATTCATTAGCTGGATGTCTTTAGCTGGCCTTTCACTTCCCATATTATTCTAGTTTAACAATGTGATGCAGCAGCCAAAAAGGCAAACACAATTCTGGGATGTATTAAGAGAAGCACAGAGTCTAGATCACGTGAGGTCATTATCCCCTCTACTCTTCCTTAGTCAGACCTCATCTGGAATACTAGGTCCAGTTCTGGGCACCCCACTTTATAAAAGACATAGACAAACTGAAGCAAGTTCAGAGAAGAGTTACCAAGATGGTGAGCGGTCTGCAAATCCTGTCCTATGAGGAACGGTTAAAGGATCTGGGAATGTTTAGCAGAAGAGAAGGCTGAGAGGAGACTTAATAGCGGTCTACAAATATCTGAAGGGCTGTCACACTGCAGAGGGATCAGCCCTATTCTCATCTGTACAAGGAAAGACTAGAAGCAATGGGATGAAACCCATTTGTCTGGGATGATTTAGTGATCCTGCACTGAGCAGGGGGTTGGACCCGATGACCCCGGAGGACCTTCCAACTCTACCATTCTAGGATTCTATGCATGTAGTAGTGCACAGCAGGTTATGGCTGGTTGCAGCTGTTGAGGTCTGGGAGTGGTTCCCCTTATAGTGTAGCCTGATCTCTTGGGGGTACTAAATGTCAGAGAAGAGAATGATGGGGTGCAAGTGGGAGAGGTTGAGTGCAGCCACTAGAAGGAGCGCGCTGTGTACAGACATATGAACCCTTCCAGAGTAGACATGGCTAAAACTTTATATTTTATTACATTTTTGAAAACTACAGCTAAAATGACACTGACTGTATTCTCTGCCGTTACTACACTAACAGGGGTGTTTTTGCTGTACTATTAAATAGTCTTTGGAAAAAAATGATCTACTTTCTGCTGCCCGCTTCTGCCCACCATAACATAAAGTTTGTTCTTGTGGAGGGTCTTAAAAAAGCCAGGCAATGCTGCGAGAGAAAAAATATGCAAGGAGGAGCTGGTAGCATGCCTCTCACCCAGGAGCCAGCACCCCATCCTCCACAGACAAGGGGCAGACACCCCAAACTATTCTGTCCCAGATGGGCATCCTCCGTTGGAGACGACTCTGGTTTGGTTGATAACCTGTTGGCCATTATAGGGAGGTGACCTTCCAATAAGGGGTGCTTTTCCATCCTTCTCGTCTCTCCGTACTGAGCATGTCCTCTGCACCAAACTTGTGAACTAGGTGGCAATAGCTGCGGTCTGTGAGGACGGACGCCACCTCGATCCGTGACTATAACTAGAGGCCACAGATAGCGTCACCCAGCCAGTAAGCCACCAGTCTGGCTGCTAATTATGTCAGAAGGTGCCATGGTGCCATCCCTCCCATTGCTTCACTGTGTCCAGCAGCAGAAGAGGAACTAGGCACATTGTCACAGGACCAATGCTCTATGCAGGTACTTCTGGCTTTCTGCACACTACCGCAGGGGAGGAGGTGGGCTATGTAGAGCAGAGCGACATCTAATTGCAGCAGTCCTGTGACTGAGCGATTGCGGTAGGTAGAGATGAGCGAGTACCAAAATGCTCGGGTGCTCATTACTCGAGTCGAACTTTTCGTAATATTCGAGAGCTCGTTTCGAGTAACGAACCCCATTGAAGTCAATGGGCGACTCGAGCATTTTTCAAGCTGACCGATGCTTCGCATGGGGAAGGTTGTGTGAAACACCTGAAAACATCAGAACGTCATCGAAACACCAGAGAAACGGATAGGGAATGGCAGGGGCAGCATGCATGGCTGCATCTGAGGCTCCCAGGTCCCACTATTAAGCCAAATTGGGGGCAAGAGCCTGGCGGTCACCTCCCTAACAATTTACTTGGGACAGACCATCATTAGCAAGGCACACGCGCTGGCACATCTTAGCCAAGCACCACACTAGGTGCAACCAACCCACATGTCTATTTATAAGTGCGTCATGGATGAGAAGGATCTGGAGGCACACACGGCAGAGGGTTGGCAGGGCCAGGCAGTGACCCTCTTTGAAAGTGTGGGCGATAGCCCACAATGCTGATGAGAATAGATGATAAATTGACGTACGATCATCATTCTAATCCCGTGCCACCTCAGTCACAAAATTGTCAGGAGCCGCAAACGTGGGCATAAAGGGGACTCAGGTGCCAGCACTTCTACACATCTCCACAATGCAGCAGCGCATACTAACTCCAAAGATTGGTTTGAAGCAGGAGGTGTCGCAAAAGTAGCCACCACAGGTGTACAGTGACCCTGTGAAAGTCTCATGAAATCACTAACGCTTCCTGTGAACGCTCCAATCCTGTATCTCGGATAACTGGTAACACGAGAGATAATACATGTCGCCCAGCACTGACCCCCGGACCCCAAGTAGGAGGAGGAGGTGGCATAATAAGCCCGAGAAACCATGACTGAGGTAGGACCCACAATACTCTGTGTGGGAAGTACGTGAGCGGGCCCAGGGTCAGACTCGGTCCCAGCCTCCACCTGGTTGACCCAATGTGTTGTCCGTTATGGTTCCTTTAATCGCTCCAAAGACTGAATGAACAACAAAGAAGTTCCACAGGCCAAACGTGGTGCAGTTGCATTCCCCCCCCCCCCCCCCCCCAAGACCTCGGCCTCTGCCCCTGCCCACAGCCTCAGAAATCATGGGCATAACTGCTGTGAACGTCTCATTAAATCAGTTACGGCTCCTTTCATCACTCCAAAGACTAGATGAACCACAAAGAAGTTCCACAGGCTAAACCTGGCACAGTTGCACCCCCCTTCCCCAGGACCTCGGCCTCTGCCGACACCCTCAGCAGTCGTGGGCATGAAGCAGACTCGGATGCTAGTACTGCTGTGAACGGCTCATTAATTCCGTTATGCTTCTTTTGATTGGTCCAAACCAGTATCTCAGATAACTGTGGTAACACGAGAGCAAATACATGTCGACCAGCGCTGATCCCCTGACCCCAAGCAGGAGAAGGAGGTGGCATAATAAGCCCGAGAAACCATGACCGAGGTAGGACCCACAATACTCTGTGTGGGAAGCACGCGAGCGGGCCCAGGGTCACACTCTGTCCCAGCCTCCACCTTGTGTGACCCAAAGTGCCATGAGTTACATAGCTATGGGAGATCCATGTGTCCCCACACAATTCATTCTGTGTATGTGTCAGATAGCTCAACACCGCAGTGGGAAAGCCGTCTGCACCCTAGCCAAGTCACTCAGCGTATTTGTGCCAGACAGCTGGACACCGTGCTGGGAAACCTTTGTGCACCCACAGCATAGGCGATCTCATGCAACCCAAGGACAGTATTAAACGTGAAGAAATAAGGGTGCCCAGAGTTTCACTCCTTCCAGGACCTCGCCCTCGGCCCACACTTCTGCCCAATTCATTCTGTGTATGTGTTAGATAGGTGAACATCGCAATGGGAAACCTTTGTGCACCCAAAGCATAGGCGAATCCCTGAAACCTTTCTGTAGCAAGAGTATAGGTGAACACTTGGAAAAATTTGTTTACCAAGAGTATAGGCGAAGGCCTGAAAAATTGGTGTACCCCCGAGGGCAGGTGAAACCCATAAACATTTTTTAAAGATACAGCTCGTTGTTGCTTAAAGGGGTTGTCCCGCGCCGAAACGTTTTTTTTTTTTTCAATAGCCCCCCCCGTTCGGCGCGAGACAAACCCGATGCAGGCATAAAAAAAGCAAACCGTCCAGTACTTACCCGAATCCCCGCGCTCCGGCGACTTCTGACTTACCTTGTGAAGATGGCCGCTGGGATCTTCACCCTCGGTGGACCGCAGGTCTTCTGTGCGGTCCATTGCCGATTGCAGCCTCCTGATTGGCTGGAATCGGCAAATGTGATGGGGCGGAGCTACGAGGAGCAGCTCTCCGGCACGAGCGGCCCCATTCAGAAGGGAGAAGACCGGACTGCGCAAGCGCGTCTAATCGGGCGATTAGACGCTGAAGATTAGACGGCACCATGGAGACGGGGACGCTAGCAACGGAACAGGTAAGTGAATAACTTCTGTATGGCTCATAATTAATGCACGATGTACATTACAAAGTGCATTAATATGGCCATACAGAAGTGTATACCCCAAATTTGTTTCGCGGGACAACCCCTTTAATTTGTAACAGAGCCTGGAGGCAGGTTACAGCCATTGTCACAAACGACCATGCCCGGTTGGAGGCTCAGCGGCGAAAGCCAGAGGTCGGTCTGCCCCGTCAGACCCTGTAACAGCTCGGGGGCCGTGTGCCTCTTGTCACCTAAGCTGATTAGTTTCAGCACTGCTTGCTGACACTTGCCCACCGCTGTGCTGCCGCGCCGTGTGCTACCGACTGCTGGTGACATGCTCACACTTCTTAATTGTGAGGAGGAGGGGGGGTTGGAGGAGCTGGCATAATACGATGCAGAAACCATCACTGAGGTACGACCCGCTATCCTTGGTGTGGGTAGCATGTGAGCGGTCCCAGGCTCTGACTCGGTCCCAGCCTCCACCAAGTTCACCCAATGTGCCGTCAGGGAGATGTAGTGGCCCTGCCCGCCAGTACTTGTCCGTGTGTCCGTCGTTAAGTGGACCTTCCCAGTAACAGCGTTGGTGAGGGCACGGTTTATGTTGAGGGAGACGTGCTGGTGTAGGGCGGGTATGGCGCACCGGGAAAAATAGTGGCGACTGGGGACCAAGTAGCGAGGGACCGCCGCCGCCATCATGTTTTTGAAAGCCTCTATTTCCACAAGCCTGTACGGCAGCATCTCCAGGGTGGCGGCGTATTTGCGCTTTCACTCCAATGCTTGTGTTAGCGACAGCTGAATGTTGCGCTGAGAGACATTGCTGGATGGAGTGGAGGACGGTGAAAGTGAGGGTGTGGGTGCAGGCCGGGAGGCACTTGTGCCTGTGTCCAGGGGGACTGGATCTGTGTGGCAGGTTGGGGCACAGGAGAAGAGGCAGTGGTGTGACCCGGAGGCGGTGAATGGCGCGACACAGGTTGCACACCACTGTTCATCGGTCGTCCGTGCTCTCACTGAAAAACACCCACACCTTTGAACACCTAGCCCTCTGCACAGAGGCTTGCCGCGAGGGGGTGCTTGGGAAACAGTTGGGGGAGTCTTCGCTCTGGCCCTGCCTCTACCTCTGGCCACCCCACTGCCTCTTCCAACCTGTCCTGCGGCTGCACTTGCCTCCCCCTCTGAAGCCCTGTCCTCAGTAGGCTTAGCAAACCAGGTGGGGTCAGTCACCTCATCGTCCAGCGGCTCTTCCTCCGAATCCTCTGTGCGCTCCTCCCTCAGACTTATTGCCCTTACTACTACCTCACTGACAGACAACTGTGTCTCATAATCATCCTCACCCACAAAAGCTCTTGAGACAGTTGCCGGAAGTCCCCAGCCTCATCACCCGGACTCCGGGAACTTTCCAAAGGTAGGACATCGGTCACGACAAACTCCTCAGGTGGGAGAGGAACGAGTTTTTCCCACTCATTGCAGGGACCCGAGAACAGTTCCTAGGAGTCTGCCTGCTCCTCAGAATGTGTCCTTGTAATGGAGTGAGGAGGCTGGGAGGAAGGAGGAGCAGCAGCCAGAGGATTCAGAGTTGCAGTCCCTAGGCCGGGAGTAGTGGACTGGGTGGTCGATACATTGCTGGACGCGTTTTCTGCCATCCATGACCGGACCTGCTCACACTGCTCTGTTGGTAATAAAGGTCTACCACGCGGACCCGCAAATTGTGGTATGAAGCTGGATAGTGGAGAGACGCGGCGCTCTCCTAATCCCTCAGCAGCCGACTCTGATTCACTATGCCCAGGACCTCGGTCTGTGCCTACACCCTCACTTGGACGTCTGCGTCCACGTCCACGTCCTCGACCCTTACCCCTACTCCTCATCATGGCGGATTAAGAATAGAGCAGGGCCCAAATAAATTACCCCACTGTACAGCACTGACAACTGTGGCTTAATTCACCGCACACAGAGACTTGTAGATAGCGGAGGCTCTATGCTGTGACTTGTGTCTTGCGCTGATACCTAGGGGTAATTTACCGCTCGCAGAGACTTGTAGATTATAGAGGCTGTGTGGAGTGGGAGAAGACTCTAAAGCCAGTGGATAGTGCTGGTAACTGCGGCTACTTCACCGCACACAGACAATGCTAGATGTGAGATGCTGTGCGCAGGGGCAGAAAAAATTACCCGACTGTTTAGTGTAGAGAATTTAGGCTAGTTCACCACACACAGTGATTGGCGGATGAGAGATGCTCTGCACAGGCCCAGCCAACAATTAACTGTTTAGCGATTAAAACTATGGCTTATTCACCGCACACAGAGAATGGTAGATGTGAAATGCTCTGCACAGGCCTAGATGCTTGAAAAAAAAAAAAAGGGTGCACCACTGCTCCCAGCTAGCCACAACAGTAATGCACACGGTCGGATGTGGCCCTAAGAAGGACCGTTGGGGTTCTTAAAGACAGGATCCTACTCTAACACTTTCCCTATAGCAGCAGCAC
Organism: Eleutherodactylus coqui; assembly: GCF_035609145.1. NCBI lineage: Eukaryota > Metazoa > Chordata > Amphibia > Anura > Eleutherodactylidae > Eleutherodactylus > Eleutherodactylus coqui. The sequence continues at coordinate 316,356,488 of NC_089839.1, forward strand.
TATCCCTAACCTCTGCCAGCGCGTGTCTGAGGCGAGCCGCGGGCAGGACCAGTTTAAGTACTCGGCGGTCACCTGATCGGCCCAGCCACTCACTACTGTAGGGGGGGGGGGGGGGGGCTGGCACGTCACAGCAGGAAGTGGTAATGCCTTCCCCTCATGTCTATTGGCTAGAAAATGGCGCTAAACATGCGGGGAAGGAAATGCAATTGACTTGAGTACCGCGTGGTGTTCGTCTCAAGTACTGAGCATCTCGAGTACCCTAATACTTGGACCAGTGTGCTCGCTCATCTCTAGCGGTAGGAGATTTATAAGTGGGGTGCCATAACTACTTGGAGCCACAAATGGAAACAAAAGGGTTAATAGTTTGTTTTGTCAATTAACAAAATACAAAGTGCATAACAGAAGTGTAACCCCATGGGTATCCGGTGTGACGCCCCTCACCTTCATCAGCTTTTCTCGGTACTCTTGCACAGTTAATGAAGGAACTGTTACGGCACTCTGCCCCCCTGAGCGCCAGCTGGGGTGCCCTGATCTTCCCGCACCCCACTGTCCCTGCGTACTTGCCTCGGCCCTGGCTAACCCCAGGCGGACAACTGGACGGCGGTCCCTGCACTGCCCAGGGACCTGGCGACTGACAAGATGTGACTAACTGATGGGTGGAACAGAGTGCCGACAGAGAAGGCAGATGGAACAGACCAACAGAACATACAGAGAAAGCAAAGCTGGAGATGGAAGCTGACAGGCAAACTAGAGGCTGAGCTGAGACTAGGCTGCAGACCGGACCGACTAGATGCTAGCAGAACCAATAACTGGCCGTGAGCTCAGGTCACTGCCAGCCTTAAAAAAAAAAAAGAAAGACTCCGCCCCGGGGCGGAGAGTGGGAGGAGGCAACTCCTCCCACTGCTGCATAAGAAGGATGGAGGCTTGCGGGCAGCACCCTACGGGCGGACACGCCCTCGCCGCCCACCGGCCGCCCCAAGCCGCCGGGAGAGCCCCGACACCAGAGCTCCAGGACGCCGGAGTGACGCGCGCCGACCGCGGGACCCCGTGCCGCCCTGCATGGTAACAGGAACTTAGCAGGGTGATTCCAGACATTTTGGAGGACTAAGCCAAGATCTATGGATGAAAGAGAATCGTTCAGAAAGCGCCGCAGGGATTGTTAGCGGTCTTTCGCTTTAACATTTCAGATCCTCTGAATCCAGGGTGAGCTGCAAAGACAGTGGGGGACTTTATCCCCCAATAGAAATACAACCGACCGTAAATAAAGAACAACTGTCTGCGCTCTTAGAAGAGGTAAAGCATATTGTCAATCTAATGAAGGATCAGGGACGGCACTGACTGCGGGGGAGGGGGTGTGACCAGCAGGAAGCTCCTCCTTGAAGTGTCGACTCAGGTGGTCCAGGTGGTCGCCACGTCTCAGAGTCAGATAGATTCAACGGCGACGCGTTTCTGTGCACACGGCACCTTCCCAAACAGACATATATATATAACATAGTACATATCGCTGACATTCCGTTTAGTTCCGTTGGCGTCCTCCGGTTCCAGTCTGGGAGGAGCGGGGGGGCGTGTCGGGTCGCGGTGTCACCTCGCCGGTCATGTGACGCTGTTACGTCATTCCGGAGGTCATGTGACCGTGGGACGTCATCACGTTTTGGTCATGTGGTGTAACGGCGTCATCACGCTTAATCATGTGACGCTTTAGTATGCCATCGTGTCATGGCAATGATCATGTGATGCTCTTGCGCCGTCACATGGTATTTCGTACTGCGGCATGATGCGATGCTCTGATGTCGCAGGTCATGTGACCTCCTAGCGTCACTCAGATAATTAGTGTGATCTCTGCTCTCAGATATACTATTAGATTATAGGACGCCTGATAGTAAGTAGACTCGGTGCGCGATCACCTACCGCCATCTCGTTAATCTATCTTACAGGCTTTTGCATCAAAGTAGTTCGTGATCTAAACAGAGATATAAGGAAACGGGTTTAAAATAATCTGTTACTTAATTAAAGCGTTCTCTACAAATTGTCTTCTACAGCCGTGTATATAAAGAGGAGTATACGGGAGCGGAATAACCCTTTGTGGTGCTATATGTATCTCATTCCCTATAGGATGCATATATTATTATTCATGGCAGATAGAGATGAGCGAGCACCAAAATGCTCGGGTGCTCGTTGCTCGAGTCGAACTTTCTGCGATGCTCGAGGGTTCGTTTCGAGTAACGAACCCCATTGAAGTCAATGGGCGACCCGAGCATTTTTGTATATCGCCGATGCTCGCTAAGGTTTTCATTTGTGAAAATCTGGAAAACCCAAGAAAGTGATGGGAACGACACAGAAACGGATAGGGCAGGCGAGGGGCTACATGTTGGGCTGCATCTCAAGTTCCCAGGTCCCACTATTAAGCCACAATAGTGACAAGAGTGCCCCCCCCCAACAATTTTTACTTTGGACAAACCCTCATTAGCAAGGCATACCTTAGCTAAGCACCACACTACCTCCAACAAAGCACAATCACTGCCTGCATGACACTCCGCTGCCACTTCTCCTGGGTTACATGCTGCCCAACCACCCCACACGACCCTGCGTCCGCAACGCACACCAAAGTGTCCCTGCCCAGCCTTCAGCTGCCCTCATGCCGCACGCTGGCCTCATAGCCACACCACCCTCATGTCTATTTATAAGTGCGTCTGCCATGAGGAGGAACCGCAGGCACACACTGCAGAGGGTTGGCAGAACTAGGCAGCGACCCTCTTTAAAAGGGGGGGGGGGGGGGCGATAGCCCACAATGCTGTACAAAAGCAATGAGAACTCCAATCCTGTGCCACCTCCGTCAGGAGCTGCAAACGTGGGCATAAAGGGGACTCCTCTGCCAGCCCAGCACTTCTACACATCTCCACAATGCAGCAATACTCGGTGTGGGAAGTATGTGAGCGGGCCCTGGGTCAGCCTCGGTCCCAGCAAACACCTTGTGTGGCCCAAGGTGCTGCGAGTGACATAGCAATGGGGACTCCATGTGTCCACACACTACTCATTCTGTTTGGGTGTCGGATACCTCATCGACAACGCAAGGGGTAAACCATCTGCACTCTGCACCCTACCCACGTCTGTCAGTGTTTTGGGGACAGACAGGTAAAACACCTCAATGGGAAGTCTGTGTGTACCCACATCATGGGTGGCCCCCAGGAACCCACAGACGGTACAGAAAGAAATCCCATTGCAGTGCCCCGGATAGCTGAGGTTACGTGAGAGGAAATACATGTTGACTTCGGCCCACACTCCATGCCCTAGTCAGACTGGTTTTATTTAAAGTGCCAGGCAGGTACAACTCCACTATGGCAAGTCTGTGTGCACCCACAACATGGGTCGCTCCCAGGAACCACACGCCATGCCCTAGTCAGTCTGGGTTGTTTTTCAGGCCAGATAGGTAGAACACCACGATGGGAAGACTCAGTGCACCCATAGTATACACAGACCCCAGTAATATTCCTGAAGCAAAGGTATAAGCTGACCCCAGTAACAGTTATGTGGCAGAAGTCTAGAGAGACCCCAGTAACATTTCTGTAGTAACAGTATAGACAGACCCCAGTAACATTTTATTAGCAGAAGTATAGGCAGACCCCTGTAACATTTCTGTAGCAGCAGTATAGGCAGACCCCTGTAACATTCTTGTAGCAGAAGTATAGGCAGACCCCAGTAACATTTCTGTAGAAGTAAAGGCAGACCCCAGTAACATTTCTGTAGAAGTAAAGGCAGACCCCAGTAACATGTCTGTCACCGCTGTATAAGCAGACCCCTGTAACATGTTTGTAGCAGAAGTATACGCAGACCCCAGTAACATTAACGTGGCGGAAGTATAGACAGACCCCACTAACATTTCTGTGGTAACGGTATAGACAGAGCCGAGTAACATTTCTGTAGTAACAGTAAAGGCAGATCCCAGTAACATTTCTGTAGCAGAAGTATAGGAAGACCCCTGTAACATTAACGTGGCAGCAGTGTAGGCAGACCCCAGTAACATCCTTGCGGCAGCAGTATAGGCAGACCCCTGTAAAATTAACGTGGCAGCAGTGTAGGCAGACCCCAGTAACATCCTTGAGGCAGCAGTATAGGAAGACCTCTGTAACTTTCTTGTAGCAGAAGTATAGGCAGGCAGGCAGACCCCAGTAAATTTCTGTAGTAATAGTATAGGCCAACCTATGAAACATTGGGATACCATGAGCGTAGGCAAAGGCCGGAAATTTTTTTTAAAACATTTTTTTAAAGATACAGCTCACTGTTGCTTAATTTGTAACAGAGCCTGGAGGCAGCCCTGTTGAAAAAATTGGTTCATGTTACAGTCTCAATACTTTTGAAACTTAGAAAAATTGTAAAAACATTGGTAGATGTAGATGAGCCTTTTGGGCCGCAGAAAAATTGGCCGTTCAGCGCGCTGACATGTTGGTTCTGGAGGAGGAGTAGCAGGAGGAGGATTAATGTCAGAGACAGATTGACAAAGCTAAATGCCCCGTTTTACCGGTGACAGAGAAGAGTGCTTTTATCTGCGGTTGCAGCGAAAAGAATCTTTAGGTTCCGCTGCTCTCCGCCGGTGGAGAAGAGAAGTCTGGGGAAATCCAGGCTTTGTTCATCTTGATGAGTGTAAGCATGTCGGCACTGGCAGTTGACAGGCGGGTACGCTTGTCCGTGATGATTCCCTCAGCTGCACTAAACACCCTCTCTGACAAGACGCTAGCGGCAGGGCAAGCCAGCACCTCCAGGGCATACAGCGCAAGTTCGTGCCACGTGTCCAGCTTCGACACCCAGTAGTTGTAGGGGGCAGAGGCATCACGGAGGACAGTGGTACGATCGGCTGCGTACTCCCTCACCATCTTTTTACAGTGCTCCCTCCGACTCAGCCTTGACTGGGGAGTGGTGACGCAGTCTTGCTGGGGAGCCATAAAGCTGGCAAAGGCCTTGGACAGCGTTCCCCTGCCTGTGCTGAACATGCTGCCTGATCTCCGCGCCTCCCCTGCTACTTGGCCCTTGGAACTGCACCTTCTGCCGCTAGCGCTGTCAGATGGGAAGTTTACCATCAGTTTGTCCCCCAGGGCCCTGTGGTATTGCATCACTCTCAAACCCCTTTCCTCTTCGGGAATGAGAGTGGAAAGGTTCTCCTTATACGGGGGTCGGCTGAATGCTTCAGCTAGGATTAATGGAATAGGACCCCGGTTCTATTTTGTTGGTTTTCGGAACTGGGGCCATGATTATGAGGGACGGCCGGGGGCATTCGTATTGTGCCGCTAGAGGTGAAATTCTTGGACCGGCGCAAGACAGACCAAAGCGAAAGCATTTGCCAAGAATGTTTTCATTGTTGGAGGAGGTGGAGGTGGAGGGGGAGGGTTTAGAGGAGGTGGCATAGACCGCCGCAGATACCAGAACCGAGGAAGGACCCGCAATTCTGGGTGTGGGTAGGACGTGTGCGGTTCCAGGCTCTGACTCGGTCCCAGCCTTCACCAAATTCACCCAATGTGCCATCAGGGAGATGTAGTGGCCCTGCCCGCCAGTACTTGTCCACATGTCCGTGGTTAAGTGGACCTTCCCAGTAACCGCGTTGGTGAGAGCACGATTGATGTTGCGGGAGACGTGCTGGTGTAGGGCTGGGACGGCACACCGGGAAAAATAGTGGTGACTGGGGACCGAGTAGCGCGGGGCTGCCGCCGCCATCATGTTTTTAAAAGCCTCCATTTCCACAAGCCTATACGGCAGCATCTCCAGGCTGATCAATTTGGCAATGTGCACTTTTAATGCTTGAGCGTGCGGGTGTGTGGCGGCGTATTTGCGCTTGCGCTCCAATGCTTGTGCTAGCGACAGCTGGACGCTGCGCTGAGAGACATTGCTGGATGGGGCCGAGGACAGCGGAGGTGAGGGTGTGGGTGCAGGCCGGGAGACGGTCGTGCCTGTGTCCTGAGAGGGGGGTTGGATCTCAGTGGCAGGTTGGGGCACAGGAGAAGAGGCAGTGAATGGCCTTTGTCCCACCTTGTGGGGTGCTTGGCCATCATATGCCTGCGCATGCTGGTGGTGGTGGCTCCCCGGCTGATCTTGTTGCAACACAGGTTGCACACCACTGTTCGTCGGTCGACCGTGCTCTCACTGAAAAACATCCACACCTTTGAGCACCTCGGCCTCTGCAGGGTGGCATGGCGCGAGGGGGCACTTTGGAAAACAGTTGGGGGATTCTTCGCTCTGGCCCTGCCTCTACCCCTGGCCACCCCACTGCCTCTTCCTACTTGTATTCGGCAAAATGTTTAATGAGTCGGCGGGGGACTGGGGGCAGGGGAGGGAAGATTTGAATAGCGAGCGTAGAAAGGAAGGGGCAGGGCTAAGGCAGGAAGAGAAGGGAGCGGAGAGCGGGAAGGAGCAGAACGGTCAGAGCAAAGGAGAAGAAGGACGTGACAGAGAAGACGGACAGAGAAATTAAGACAAGCGCGCAAAAGAGCAGTGGATCGGGAGGAAGAAGAAGCCAGTAGGGAAAAGGAGAAGAGGCAAAAAGATCGGGTGGAAGAAGTGTCCAGCGGAGGGTGAAGAAGGTCGGGAGAACGCGGGTGAAGAGACACAGGCAGCAGAGGATTACAGAAGAAATGGAGGACGTACGTTTGAAGATACAGGAGGCGGTGAAACAGGACGGGACCCGATGGCTAGAAGAACTGCTGGCGACCTGCAGGACGGCCGCGGAACCCACAGAGACAGCCGAGTGGGAAGATCATCAGCAAAGACCTGGTGAGGACGCCGCCATCCAGAACGAGGCACCACGGGGATGTCCGTGACGTAGGAAGCAGCCTCCGACAAGGCTAAGTCCCAGCCCGGCAGCGAAACGTGGAGGAAGAAAAGGGAGCCAAGCCGGCGCAGGCCCGGGGGGGTCCGGAAGCCCGAGAGACTTAATGGCGCCGGTGCCTAGGCGCGCGACGGGGCGGCCGGTAATACAGGCGCCACGGACATCACCTTCCGGGGGTCTGAAAAACAGAGGACATCGTTTGGCAGCACAAACAGGCTACGAACCACAGCGCGGGCGCGCGACCGGGCGCAGGACATCAGCAGCAGGCAGAGGTCAGCTCGTGCAGAGCAGCGGAGAGAGGCAGGGGAGCACGCGGTCAGGCCGCTCGTCCTCGCAAGATGGCGGCGCGGCCCGCATGGGTGGGCAGATATCACAGAAGGCGCGCTACGGAGTAAGCCCGCGCAATGCTAAAAAAGGGGGTAGGGGAAAAGAGAGCGGGAAGGGGAAGCGAGTTAGTAGGGCCACATACAATCCCCCACCACATAGCCCCGAGAGCTACACTAGCGGGTCGAGCAGCAGCAGGGGGAGGGGCGGCAGTTTGTGGGATCCCCCAGTGGATTTAGTTAGCTCAGGCACAGAGGACCACATAGAGGGAGGTAGAGGGGCGGGCAGGCGACAGAACACACACACCGGCGGGGCTATTAGACGCACAGTGCAACGGACCCCCCCCCCCCCACCTATTACCCCCCACAGAGCATGGCCATATCGGGGCCCCAGCAGTTTGGCCCTAGCACATATCACTACCCACCAGACACGTCTGGCGCTTATCGGCGCTGTTATATTAATCCCCAATACATAGCCCCACCAGCCGAGTATGCAGACTACCCCCCTTCACAAACCCAGGCACACCGCAGGAGGGCAAAGAGGCAGGGCCAGGGGGCTAGGCGCAGGCAGAAGGAGCGAGCCAGGCAAGAGAGGCAGGACCGCTTAGCGCGTGAACAAGCGCAGCAGCCAAGAATTGCGCGCAGCAGCAGCGGTAGAGCGCGCGAGTCAAGCGGGGGGGGGGGGGAGGGGAGCAGCGAGCAAGAGGAATCTCAGCGAATTGTGGAACAGCCACGGTGGTCGGACCCGCAGTTATCCCTCTATCGCGAGGACCGGGAACGCCAAGGATGGCAGGACCACGCGCAGGGTCGGTCAGGAATGGACCAGCCTGGCATGTCGCAAACAGATAACGGACGAAGGGCTCTGTATTCAGCAAGTCGGCAGCCCGAGCACGATTCAAACAGGAGCCGCGGGAGCGGTACAGCGAGGACATCACCCTTGGCAACGCCGGAGGTCGGTCCAGCTGGTGAGTCCACAATATATGATGTTTGGAAAAATGTTACAGAACCCGCAACGGTTGCGGAAAAAGGTGATTTGGTGGCGGTTCTGCGGTCGCTGTTGAGCAAGATTGATCCAAAAGAGGGGCTTTCAGTGTCCTGTGCGGCTCCAGGGGGTTCAGGCCCGCCTGTGGGTAATAGCGGAATAAGCTCATCAGCCAACGCAGAAGGTGATCCAACGGATGGTTTGCAATATGCCGATTCTTTGTATTGTGGTGTCGCCCCGCTGGGGGTCGGTCTGTCTGATGACGTGGTGGAGAAAATTAAGAGCAATGTTTACATAGATATATGGTCCTTGCTATCAGCGGACCACGTGATGGTGGATAAGGAGCGGACGACCGAGCGGGGAGCCGACAAAAAACCCAAAATTGCCAAAACTTTCGGTAACTGGCTACAGGCGTACATGGTGCTGGTACACGTGACATGCCAGCATCAGCCTGCGAAAGGTCCAGAGATGATGGTATATTTAAACACCATCTATAGCGCATACCGGCTGCAGGGGGGTGCGGCCTGGTGGCGCTATGACGAAGATTTTAGGCGTCGTATTTCGGGTAAGAGTCACATGAGTTGGGCCTCTAAGGCCACTGATGTGTGGATACAATTGATTTTAGCGCAGCGTCCGGCTAGGGTTTCCTTTCCCACAGCCGCGGGGAGCACATCTCAGCCGCCCGCGGCCTCACCTAGACCAAACGGCTCTTGTTGGTTATTCAATGAGGGCCACTGCAGATTTTATGCCACCTGCAAGTTCAGGCATGAGTGCTCCGTATGCGGGGGGCAGCACGCAGCGGTTCGCTGTTTCCGCAAGCAAAGAGCGGTGCCCGCGGTGGGCGGCACAAGCGGGCCGGCGAACACCAGTGAGAAGCCAGTATCTGGATCCGTGGTTAGACAGGTACCACAGGAAACAGGAGGCAAAAATCCTTAGAGCAGGATTTTTTGTAGGGTTTCAGAATACCGTTCATTGACCAACCAATTACCACGCTATGTACTAACTTAAAATCGGCAAGAGACGATATTGAGTTAGCAAAGGAGAAAATTATGAAAGAAGTGGAGCTGGGCCGCATGGCCGGTCCTTTCGATGATCCACCTTTCGAAAACTTACGGGTGTCCCCTTTGGGTCTGGTTCCCAAGAAGGAATCTGGGAAGTTTCGGCTGATTCATCATCTATCTTTCCCAAGCGGCGGATTGGTCAATGATGGTATTTCAAAGGAAGAAGCAGCCGTAGCATACACTTCTTTTGACTGCGCGGTGCGTTTAGTGAGGTCGGCGGGCAGGTTTGCCCAGCTGGCAAAAACTGATATAGAATCGGCCTTTCGGCTGCTGCCGGTCCACCCGGATTGCTTCCATCTGTTAGGATGTAGAATCGAGGACAGGTTTTTCGTGGACATGTGCTTACCGATGGGATGCTCCATTTCATGCTATTTTTTCGAGTTGTTTAGTTCGTTCCTAGAGTGGATGTTACGGTATAAAACGGGCATCACATCGGTAATACATTACCTGGATGATTTTTTGTTCGTCGGTTCAAAGACGTTGGGTGATTGCGGTTTCCTAATGAGCAATTTCCAGAGGCTCATGCGGTTAGCGGGGGTCCCGTTGTCCGAAGACGATGGGCCCGGTCACGTGTTTGACTTTTCTGGGAATAGAGATTGATTCGGTTGGTATGGTTTTCCGGTTACCAGAAGACAAAGTGGCGAAGTTACGCCAAGTGGCTGGGGACGTGGCGCAATGTAAAAAAGCGACGTTGCGGCAAATTCAGGTTTTGCTTGGATTATTGAATTTTGCTTGCAAGGTTATCCCAATGGGTCGGGCATTTACGAGGAGATTATCATTGGCGACGGTGGGAGTCCGCGAACCGCATCATTTCGTATGGGTAACGACGGGAATCAAAGCAGATTTGCACATATGGAGGGTTTTCCTCCATTCATTCAACGGGCAAGTGGTGTGCCCAAAGGATGATGTGAAAGGCTCGGATATTTGTTTGTTTGCCGACGCTGCGGGATCGGGCGGTTTTGCAGTAATTTTTAATAACCATTGGTGCAGGGAACCCTGGCCAACGTCATGGAAAGAAAGACGATGGATAAAAAATATTATGTTGCTGGAATTTTTCCCGTTGGTGGCGATTGAGTTATGGGGATCAGAGTTACGGGATCGCAGAATTTGTTTTTGGTCGGATAATGCGGCGGTCGTGCAAACCATAAATAAGCAATCTTCCGCGTCCCCGCCGGTGTTGGCTTTGTTTAGACATGTGGTACTGAGATGTTTGCAAGGTAATATGTATTTACGTGCAAAACATGTCCCAGGTTGTGACAACGGAGCGGCTGACGCACTCTCTCGTTCACAGATGGAGCTGTTCAGGGAGCGGCACCCACAGGCGGATGCCGAGGGGGTATGATGCCCTCCTCACTTATGGAATCTGGCAGAGGAGAGCTGCTGAGGCTGGTGGAGGCATCGGTGGCAGTTACAACGTGGAAAAGTTATAATACAGTCTGGTCCACATGGTTAAAATTTGTGGGAGGAACGGTGGTAGGGGGCGAAAGAGCAAGGGCGGCGACATGTTGTCAGAGTTGCGCGATAAACGACTGTCGGTTGGAGCGGCGGAAAAACACCTAGCGGGAGTGGCTTTCCTTTTAAAGTTGCACGGTGTGGTAGATGTTACAAAAGAGTTTGTGTTCCAACAGATAATTCGGGGTTGGAAAAAAGAGAAAGTGCAAACGGACAATCGTCGACCCATCACATTCCAATTGTTAGTTAAGTTATTGTCGTTCTGGAGGTAACATGTTCAGATGCGTTCGAGACGTTGTTCAGGTCGGCCTTTTTGCTTGCTTTTTCCACCGTGTTGCGCATCGGCGAGCTGCTGCCAGCAAGTAAAGCCAAGCCCGGGGGTTTAAGATCGAATGATGTAATTGCCACGGAAGTGTCTATCACTCAGTTTGCGTCAGAAAGTCAAAAACGGATTTGTATGGTAGAGGAGACTGGCTAACCATTAATCGTTTGGGGGAGAAGTGGTGCCCGGTGGCAGCCAGTTTTTAGTCCATGCGTCGGGGGCACCGCTCACTCGTTTCCAGTTTTCGGCGGTTTTGCGATCGGCTTTAAAGAAAGTGGGCTTGGATCCGGCGGAATTTGGAACCCATTCCTTCAGAATTGGGGCCGCGACGACAGCAGAAGCGCACGGCATGACAGAGGAGGGTTTAAAACGGTTGGGGAGATGGAAATCTCAAGCTTGTAAATCATATGTCAGGCCGGATGGAGTCGTGGAAGGAGCTTGGTCACAGACTGGTAGTGGCAGTGTTTTGTTTATGCAGTTGGGGCCCCGGGGATGTTGGAGGTTTTGGGTATAGTGGGGTTTGTCTATGTTTATTTTTCATTTCAGCACAAGAACCGTGGCATGTTTGGATTGTGGGACATTCCTTCATTTATTGGGCAGAGAGAAGAGCGGCGTCGTGACCCATGGGAAGGAATTTGGGCCTGAGCGGCGCACTCGTCAATTGGATTGGTGTGAGGGGGCTGCAATGGCCCAGGATGTTACAATTGGTATTGAGGATAAGCAGGTGGACCCCCCGGTCCACGCCGGGGGGAACGACCTAGGGAAAACAAAGATGAGCGAGTTGCTTGTGCTCATGAAGCAGGACATGCTTCGTTTTCGGGACTGCTTTAAGGACTGTATCTTGGTCTGGTCGGATATAGTGGCTCGGAGATGCTGGAGAGGAGCCAGGGATGCGGATGCTATTGAGCGCGTGAGGAAATTAATAAACCTACGGATTTCCAGGTTCGTGCAGTCGCTAGGTGGAGTGGCAGTCCGCCACTGGGAACTGGAGGATAAAGAAAGAGGAGCGTTAAGAGATGATGGTGTGCACCTCAACGAGGTGGGACTGGATACCTTTTTGTCAGGACTACAGGATGGGGTGGAGATGGCTTTGGAGCGGGTTGGCGGGGTGGGGCGGTACGTGCCGTAGGTGTACGGCGCATGCCATATGGCCGGGAGGTTCCCATGCGGGCTACGGTGTAAAGGAAGGTTTTCAGGCCCAAGGAAGTTACAGGGGCTTACGAACGTCCTATGGGCCGTTACGGTTTTAAAAAGTTCAGCAGTTACGGCATGGGAGGTTGTAGTCAGAGAAAAGTTAAATAAAGTTAAATAAAGTTAAAGTATATATTTTAAAATATGTTTAATAAAGCTGTGGCCAACCCACGTTTACAGCAAGAAGTTGTAAGTATATGTTTGTTATAGGTAAGTGAGCTATAATTACGGTATGGTGCCCCCAGTCCTGTCCTGCTGCTACACTTGCCTCCCCCTCTGAAGCCCTGTCCTCTGTTGGCTTATCACTCCAGGTGGGGTCAGTCACCTCATCGTCCAGCTGCTCTTCCTCTGAATCCTCTGTGCGCTCCTCCCTCGGACTTACTCCAATTACTACTACCTCACAGATAGACAACTTTGTCTCATCGTCATCGTCCTCCTCACCCACTGAAAGCTCTTGAGACAGTTGCCGGAAGTCCCCAGCCTCATCCCCCGGACCCCGGGAACTTTCCAAAGGTTGGGCATCGGTCACGACAAACTCCTCCAGTGGGAGAGGAACCATTGCTGCCCATTCTGGGCAGGGGCCCGGGAACAGTTCCTGGGAGTCTGCCCGCTCCTTAGAATGTGTCATTGTAGTGGAGTGAGGAGGCTGGGAGGAAGGAGGAGCAGCAGCCAGAGGATTCAGAGTTGCAGTAGTGGACGTCGTAGAAGACTGGGTGGTCGATACATCGCTGGACGCGTTTTCTGCCATCCACGACAGGACCTGCTCATACTGCTCTGTTTGTAATAAAGGTCTACCTCGCAGACCCGTAAATTGTGATATGAAGCTGGGGACCCAGAAACTTGCCTCTCTCCTAATCCCGCATCAGCCCACTGTGATTCACCACGACCAGGACCTCGGCCTGTGCCCACACCCTCACTTGGACCTCTGCGTCCTCGCACGTATCCACGGCCACGTCCTCTAGGCCCACCCCTACCCCTCAGCATGGTGTATTTCGAATACAGCAGACACAGAGCGTTGTAAAAAATTAGGCAATTATTTGCCTGCCCTTGTAGGCTGACAGCGGTTATGTTACGCACACTGTAGGCCAAACTATACGCTTGCCTGCAGAAAGGCCTAGCTGGGTAATGGTGAGCCACTACAACAGTAATGCACACGCTGACAGGTAGCTGTTTTTGGGGTACTTGTTGACAGGATTCTACACTACCACTGTCCCTGCCTGACCAGTACTGCCCCTATACTCTGTATAATTGGCTGCAGACTGAGAGTGCAATAGTCTGCAGAGCCCAAGATGAAAAAAAAAATTTGTGCAAAACTGCTCCCAGCAGCCACAACAGTAATGCACATGGTCAGATGTGGCTCTAAGAAGGACCATTGGGGTTCTTGAGGACGCTAACACTGTCCCTATAGCAGCAACACTGTCCCTAATCTTTGCCAGCATGTGTCTGAGGCGAGTAGCGGGCAGGACCGCTTTATATACTCAGCGGTCACTTGATCTCGCCAGCCACTCACTGCAGGGGGGTGGGATAGGGCTGGCACGTCACAGGAGGAAGTGGTAATGCCTTCCCTGCATGTCTATTGGCCAGAAAATGGCGCTAAACATGCAGGGAAGGAAATAGAATTGACTGGAGTACCGCGTGGTGTTCGTCTCGAGTAACGCGCATGTCGAGTACCCTAATACTCGGACCAGTGTGCTCGCTCATCTCTAATGGCAGATACTACCTTTATGGCGTCTATGACGTTTATCAGTAATATGTGAAGTTTATTCTCATCCTTCTTCCTTTTATTAGAGGTTGGACTAAACGAAATCTTAGAAAAACGTCATAGACACCATAAAGGTACTATCTGCCATGAATAATAATATAAGCATCCTATAGGGAATGAGATACATATAGCACCACAAAGGGTTATTCCGCTCCCGTATACTCCTCTTTATATACACGGCTGTAGAAGACAATTTGTAGAGAACGCTTTAATTAAGTAACAGATTATTTTAAACCCGTTTCCTTATATCTCTGTTTAGATCACAAACTACTTTGATGCAAAAGCCTGTAAGATAGATTAACGAGATGGCGGTAGGTGATCGCGCACCGAGTCTACTTACTATCAGGCGTCCTATAATCTAATAGTATATGTGAGAGCAGAGATCACACTAATTATCTGAGTGACGCTAGGAGGTCACATGACCTGCGACATCAGAGCATCGCATCATGCCGCAGTATGAAATACCATGTGACGGCGCAAGAGCATCACATGATCATTGCCATGGCACGATGGCATACTAAAGCGTCACATGATTAAGCGTGATGACGCCGTTACACCACATGACCAAAACGTGATGACGTCCCACGGTCACATGACCTCCGGAATGACGTAACAGCGTCACATGACCGGCGAGGTGACACCGCGACCCGACACGCCCCCCCGCTCCTCCCAGACTGGAACCGGAGGACGCCAACGGAACTAAACGGAATGTCAGCGATATGTACTATGTTATATATATATGTCTGTTTGGGAAGGTGCCGTGTGCACAGAAACGCGTCGCCGATTGTATTACCTTCTGGAATAAAGAGTGCGTTGAATCTATCTGACTCTGAGACGTGGCGACCACCACTACCAGCCTCACCACCACCAGCATGCGCAGGCATATGATGGCCAAGCACCCCACAAGGTGGGACTAAGGCCATTCACCGCCTCCGGGTCACACCACTGCCTCTCCCCCTGTGCCCCAACCTGCCACACAGATCCAATCCCCCTCCCAGACACAGGCACGAGCGCCTCCCGGCCTGCACCCACACCCTCACCCCCACGCTTCACTACTGCCTGCAGACCATTATTATTGTACTGCTCTTCCCCATGCTTCACTGCTGCCTGCAGACACTCATTATTGTACTGCTCTCCACCATGCTACACTGCTTTCTACAGACCCTCATTATTGTATCAATCTCCACTATGCTTCACTGCTGCCTGCAGACATTCATTGTTGCACTGCTCCCCCAATGCTTCACTGCTGCCTGCAGACACTCATTATTGTACTGCTCTCCATCATGCTTTACTGCTGTCTACAGACCCTCATTATTCTACCGGAGTACACCATGCTTCACTGCTGCCTGTAGACACTCATTATTGTACCGCTCTCCCCCATGCTTCACTGCTGCCTATAGACACTCAGTATTGTACCACACTCCACCATGCTTCACTGCTGCCTGCAGACACTCATAATTGTACCACACTCCACCATGCTTCACTGCCGCTTGCAGACACTCATTATTGTACCACACTCCACCATGCTTCCCTGCTGCCTGCAGACACTCACTATTGTACAGCTCTTCACCATGCTTCACTGCTGCCTACAGACACTCATTATTGTACCACACTCCACCATGCTTCACTGCTGCCTGCTGACACTCATTATTGTACCGCTCTCCCCCATGCTTCACAGCTGCCTACAGACACTCATTATTGCACTGCTCCCCCCATGCTTCCCTGCTGCCTGCAGACCCTTACTATTATACTGCTCTCCATCATGCTTTACTGCTTTCTACAGACCCTCATTATTCTACCGGACTCCACCATGCTTCACTGCTACCTGCACTCATTATTGTAACACACTCCACCATGCTTCACTGCTGCCTGCAGATCCTCATTATTGTACTGCTCTCCACCATGCTTCACTGCTGCCTGCAGACACCCATTATTGTACCGCTCTCCACCATGCTTCACTGCTGCCTGCAGATCCTCATTATTGTACTGCTCTCCACCATGCTTCACTGCTGCCTGCAGACACCCATTATTGTACTGCTCTACACCATGCTTCACTGCTGCCTGCAGATACTCATTATCGTACCGCTTTCCACCAGGCTTCACTGCTATCTGCAGACACTCATTATTGTACTGCTCTCCACCAGGCTTCACTGCTACCTGCAGACACTCATTATTGTAACGCACTCCACCATGCTTCACTGCTTCCTGCAGGCACTCATTATTGTACCACTCTCCACCATGCTTCACTGCTGCCTGCAGACACTCATTATTATACCACTCTCCACCATGCTTCACTGCTTTCTGCAGGCACTCATTATTGTACTGCCCTCCACCATGCTTCACTGCTGCCTGCAGACACTCATTATTATACTGCTCTCCACCATGCTTCAGTACTACCTGCAGACACTCATTATTGTAACGCACTCCACCATGCTTCACTGCTTTCTGCAGACACTCATTATTGTATCACACTTCACCATGCTTCACTGCTGCCTGTAGACACTCATTATTGTACCGCCCTCCACCATGCTTCACTGCTGCCTGCAGACACTCATTATTGTACCGCTCTCCATCATGCTTCACTGCTGCCTGCAGACACTCATTATTCTACTGCTCTCCCCCATACTTCACTGTTGCCTGCAGACCCTCATTATTGTACCGCTCTCCACCATGCTTCACTGCTGCCTGCAGATACTCATTATTGTACCGCTCTCCCCATGCTTCACTGCTGCCTGCAGATACTCATTATTGTACTGCTCTTCCCCATGCTTCACTGCTGCCTGCAGACCCTCATTATTGTACTGCTCTACACCATGCTTCACTGCTGCCTGCAGACACTCATTGTTGTACCGCTCTCCACCATGCTTCACTGCTGCCTGCAGATACTCATTATTTTACTGCCCTCCACCATGCTTCACTGTTGCCTGCAGACACTCATTATTATACCGCTCTCCACCATGCTTCACTGCTTTCTGCAGGCACTCATTATTGTACCGCTCTCCATCATGCTTCACTGCTGTCTGTACATACTCATTATTGTACCGCTCTCCCCCATGCTTCACTGCTGCCTGCAGATACTCATTATTGAACTGCTGTACCCCATGCTTCACTGCTGCCTGCAGACCCTCATTATTGTACCGCTCTCCACCATGCTGCACTGCTGCCTGCAGACCCTCATTATTGTACCGCTCTCCACCATGCTTCACTGCTGCCTACAGACCCTCATTATTGTACCGCTCTCCCCCATGGTTCACTGCTGCCTGCAGATACTCACAATTGTACTGCTCTACCCCATGCTTCACTGCTGCCTGCAGATCCTCATTATTGTACTATTCTCCCCATGCTTCACTGCTGCCTGCAGATACTCATTATTATACCGCTCTCCGCCATGCTTCACTGCTGCCTGCAGACACTCATTATTGTACCGCTCTCCACCATGCTTCACTGCTGCCTGCAGACACTCATTATTTTACTGCCCTCCACCATGCTTCACTGCTGCCTGCAGACACTCATTATTATACCGCTCTCCACCATGCTTCACTGCTTTCTGCAGGCACTCATTATTGTACCGGTCTCCATCATGCTTCACTGCTGCCTGCAGACACTCATTATTATACCGCTCTCCACCATGCTTCACTGCTTTCTGCAGGCACTCACTATTGTACCGCTCTCCATCATGCTTCACTTCTGCATGCAGACACTCATTATTATACCGCTCTCCACCATGCTTCACTGCTTTCTGCAAGCACTCATTATTGTACTGCTCTCCACCATGCTTCACTGCGGCCTGCAGACACTTATTATTGTACCGCTCTCCCCCATGCTTCTCTGCTGCCTGCAGACACTCATTATTGTACCGCTCTCCACCATGCTTCACTGCGGCCTGCAGACACTCATTATTGTACTGCTCTCCACCATGCTTCACTGCTGCCTGCAGACACTCATTATTGTACCACTCTCCACCATGCTTCACTGCTGCCTGCAGACACTCATTATTGTACCGCTCTCCACTATGCTTCACTGCTGCCTGCAAGCACTCATTATTGTACCGCTCTCCACCATGCTTCACTGCTGCCTGCAGACACTCATTATTGTACCGCTCTCCACTATGCTTCACTGCTGCCTGCAGACACTTATTATTGTACTGCTCTACACCATGCTTCACTGCTGCCTGCAGACACTCATTATTGTACTGCCCTCCTATATATAGGCTCGGCGTGAAAACCGAGCCGATATACGTTCGTGTGACTTCACCCTTGAGCAGAGTTTGCGTGTTCCTGACCCAGTTTTAAGTCTCCTACACAGCTGTTTCTGTTTCAGTTAATGACTGTGTTTCTGCCTTCGTGTGAAAATAATGATTATTAGCAGCTGTTCAGTATGATTGGTTACTAATTATAGTAAGTATGTGGATAGCAGCACAACCTGTAGTGCAAGTGAGAGTAAGAATAGGAAAAACAAAGGTGCACGGTCCGGTGAGGTGGGGACTGTAGACCCTCCAGATGTATCCCCAAACCATCCAGCGGATAGACCAGCACTCAAAGACTTCTTAAAAATGTTCAAATCCTTTATTCCTCAGCAAAAAAATAAAGCTGCCACGTTCCGACCCTAATTGGGTCTTTTTGAGTGCTGGTCTATCCACTGGATCGCTTGGTTACTAATATAGGACTCTAATACCGGTGCCAGTGTACCGGGGAGAATGTCTGAATGTGAAGGGCGTCGCACCATGTATTGAGGGGGTTACAAAGGGAGCACTATTACTTTGTGGGGCCAGATAAGGGACAGCAGTACTGTGGGGGTACTGAGGGGCAGTAGCAGGATTTGGAGAGTGTGCAGAGATGAGCAGTGGCTGGAGGAAGGAGTCATGGCGACCTGGGCTCAGATAAAGAAAATAAATGGATGTCACCAGAGTTGATGTCCGTTGTGGTTACTGGAGGTAACTGTATTGCAGTCACCATCACTGTGTAGAGCTGCTGTGATTGGGTGCCTCATGATTTACAGGTATGCTAGAGGTGAGCTGCTGCTGAGCTCTATGTACCCCCAGCCTACAGGACATTGGTGGCACGCAGAGCCCTCCCTGCTGGAATGCGTGCCGGTGGCTGCTCACAACGGTAGTAGTCACCGGCTGGAGCCGCAGCTTCCACGCCGGTATTCACTCAGCGGCGCTGATCTCAGGTGCAGACACTGACATCGGTGTGCAGCCGGGATCTTCTACCCCTGACGCCTCCTCCTTAGTTCCGCAAGAGCAGAGGGGAGTACCTGGGATCAGTACCGCTTGCAGCGCCGAGCAGAGAAGCAGCAGCGGTCCTTTAACGAGGAGGAAGAGGTATGTATGGGTCTTGGGGAGCGCTATTACTGCTGGGGCTGATATAGGGGATACTATTAGTAATAGTGTCCCCTATATCGGCCCTAGTAGAAATAGCATTACTACTGGGGCCGCTGTGGTCACTATTACTACTGGGGGCCGCTATGGGGGTGTCACTATTACTACTGAAACCACGGTTGGGGCCGTTATTACTACTGGGGCCGCTGTGGGGGGTGTCATTATTACCACTGGGGCCGCTGTGGGGGTCACTATTACTACTGGGGGCCGCTGTGGGGGCTGTCATTATTACCACTGGGGCCGCTGTGGGGGTCACTATTACTACTGGGGGCCGCTGTGGGGGTCACTATTACTACTGGGGGCCGCTGTGGGGGGTGTCATTATTACTACTGGGGCCGCTGTGGGGGTGTCATTATTACAACTGGGGACCGCTGTGGGGGGGTGTCACTATTACTACTGGGGGCCGCTGTGGGGGGTGTCACTATTACTACTGGGGGCCGCTGTGGGGGGTGTCATTATTACTACTGGGGGCCGCTGTGGGGGGTGTCATTATTACCACTGGGGCCGCTGTGGGGGTCACTATTACTACTGGGGGCCGCTGTGGGGGCTGTCATTATTACCACTGGGGCCGCTGTGGGGGTCACTATTACTACTGGGGGCCACTGTGGGGGTCACTATTACTACTGGGGGCCGCTGTGGGGGGTGTCATTATTACTACTGGGGCCGCTGTGGGGGTGTCATTATTACAACTGGGGACCGCTGTGGGGGGTGTCACTATTACTACTGGGGGCCGCTGTGGGGGGTGTCACTATTACTACTGGGGGCCGCTGTGGGGGGTGTCATTATTACTACTGGGGGCCGCTGTGGGGGGTGTCATTATTACTACTGGGGGCCGCTGTGGGGGTCAGTATTACTACTGGGGCCGCTGTGGGGGCTGTTATTATTACTACTGGGGGCCGCTGTGGGGACTGTCATTATTACTACTGGGGCCGCTGTAGGGGCTGTCACTATTACTACTGCGGACCGCTGTGGGGGGTGTCATTATTACCACTGGGGCTGCTGTGGGGGTCACTATTACTACTGGGGCCGCTGTGGGGGGTGTCATTATTACCACTGGGGCCGCTGTGGGGGTCACTATTACTACTGGGGCCGCTGTGGGGGCTGTCATTATTACCACTGGGGCCGCTGTGGGGGTCACTATTACTACTGTTGGCCGCTGTGGGGGGTGTCATTATTACTACTGGGGTGGCTGTGGGGGGTGTCATTATTACTACTGGGGGCCGCTGTGGGGGGTGTCACTATTACTACTGGGGGCCGCTGTGGGGGGTGTCATTATTACTACTGGGGCTGCTGTGGGGGGTGTCATTATTACTACTGGGGGCCGCTGTGGGGGTCACTATTACTACTGGGGCCGCTGTGGGGGCTGTCATTATTACTACTGGGGGCCGCTGTGGGGGGTGTCACTATTACTACTGGGGGCCGCTGTGGGGGGTGTCATTATTACCACTGGGGCCGCTGTGGGGGTCACTATTACTACTGGGGGCCGCTGTGGGGGCTGTCATTATTACCACTGGGGCCGCTGTGGGGGTCACTATTACTACTGGGGGCCACTGTGGGGGTCACTATTACTACTGGGGGCCGCTGTGGGGGGTGTCATTATTACTACTGGGGCCGCTGTGGGGGTGTCATTATTACAACTGGGGACCGCTGTGGGGGGTGTCACTATTACTACTGGGGGCCGCTGTGGGGGGTGTCACTATTACTACTGGGGGCCGCTGTGGGGGGTGTCATTATTACTACTGGGGGCCGCTGTGGGGGGTGTCATTATTACTACTGGGGGCCGCTGTGGGGGTCAGTATTACTACTGGGGCCGCTGTGGGGGCTGTTATTATTACTACTGGGGGCCGCTGTGGGGGCTGTCACTATTACTACTGCGGACCGCTGTGGGGGGTGTCATTATTACCACTGGGGCTGCTGTGGGGGTCACTATTACTACTGGGGCCGCTGTGGGGGGTGTCATTATTACCACTGGGGCCGCTGTGGGGGTCACTATTACTACTGGGGCCGCTGTGGGGGCTGTCATTATTACCACTGGGGCCGCTGTGGGGGTCACTATTACTACTGTTGGCCGCTGTGGGGGGTGTCATTACTACTGGGGTGGCTGTGGGGGGTGTCATTATTACTACTGGGGGCCGCTGTGGGGGGTGTCACTATTACTACTGGGGGCCGCTGTGGGGGGTGTCATTATTACTACTGGGGCTGCTGTGGGGGGTGTCATTATTACTACTGGGGGCCGCTGTGGGGGTCACTATTACTACTGGGGCCGCTGTGGGGGCTGTCATTATTACTACTGGGGGCCGCTGTGGGGGGTGTCACTATTACTACTGGGGGCCGCTGTGGGGGGTGTCATTATTACTACTGGGGGCCGCTGTGGGGGGTGTCATTATTACTACTGGGGGCCGCTGTGGGGGGTGTCATTATTACTACTGGGGGCCGCTGTGGGGGGTGTCATTATTACTACTGGGGGCCGCTGTGGGGGGTGTCATTATTACTACTGGGGGCCGCTGTGGGGGGTGTCACTATTACTACTCAAACCACGGTTGGGGTCACTATTACCGCTGAGGGTATGTTTACATGTGGTGGAAACGCTGCAGAATGTCCTCAGCAGAAATTTCGTGCAAACGCCACAGCATCTACCCATCCAAAAGGCAGTCCCAACCTGCACCCCGTCTATTGTGAAGCGGCCCGCTCCTTTTTATAATGACGGGGGTAACATCATACGTGGTGATAAGCCCCGCCCCTGAGGTGTTGGCACTTTGGGATAAATCAGTGGGTTTTGGGTTGCAGTGTGGGCACTCGGTCTTTACAAGGTTCGCCATCACTGCTGTAGGAGATCATGAACCCCCAGCAGCAGCTGCTGCCCCCTTATGGGGCTGTCTGCCTGGCACCTCATTATGGGACCATTGCTAACGGCCCTGCAGTACAGAAGGCTTCTGGAACCGTAGAACACAGCACCATACTTCAAGGACAGCGACCGCCTGCAGCAGTTTTACTAATTTCCAGATGGAAGAACAGAGGTAAAATCTCACTGTAGGTAAAGCCACGCCCACTTGTCACTTGTCATGGTATTTTTGGTGGATTCTGGTCAGTTCTGACGTCTCTCTTGTACGCAATGGGATTAATTTTCAGTGTTGGTACAAGGAGGAGGAGGGTCCACAGTGGGAGGAGCTAAGGAGAAGAGGGGTCCACTGTGGGAGGAGCTAAGGAGAAGATGGGTCCACTGTGGGAGGAGCTACGGAGAAGAGGGGTCCACTGTGGGAGGAGCTAAGGAGAAGAGGGGACCAATGTGGAAGGAGCTAAGGAGAAGAGGGATCCACTGTGGGAGGAGCTAAGGAGAAGAGGGGTCCACTGTGGGAGGAGCTAAGGAGAAGAGGGGTACACTGTGGGAGGAGCTCAGGAGAAGAGGTTACGATGTGGGAGGAGCTAAGGAGAAGAGGGATCCACTGTGGGAGGAGCTAATGAGAAGAGGGGTTCACTAAGGAAGGAGCTAAGAAGGAGAGGGATCCACTGAGGAAGGAGCTAAGAAGGAGAGGGGTCCACTGTGTAAGGAGCAAAGAAGGAGAGGGGTCCACTGCTGGAGGAGCTAAGGAGGAGAGGGGTCTACTGAGAAAGGAGCTAAGAAGGAGAGGGGTCCACTGAGGGAGGAGCTAAGGAGAAGAGGGGTCCACTGCGGGAGGAGCTAAAGAGGAGAGGGGTCCACTGAGGAAGGAGCTAAGAAGGAGAGGGGTCCACTGTGGGAGGAGCAAAGGAGAGGGGTCCACAGAGGGAGGAGCTAAGGAGAAGAGTGCTCCACTGCGGGAGGATCTGAGGAGAGGGGTCCACTTTGGGAGGAGCTAAGGAGGAGAGGGGTCCACTGAGGGAGGAGCTAAGAAGGAGAGGGGTCCACTGAGGGAGGAGCTAAGGAGAAGAGGGGTCCACTGCGGGAGGAGCTAAGGAGGAGAGGGGTCCACTGTGGAAGGAGCTAAGAAGGAGAGGGGTCCACTGTGGGAGGAGCAAAGGAGAGGGGTCCACAGAGGGAGGAGCTAAGGAGAAGAGTGCTCCACTGCGGGAGGAGCTGAGGAGAGGGGTCCACTTTGGGAGGAGTTAAGGAGGAGAGGGGTCCGCTGAGGGAGGAGCTAAGGAGGAGGAGAGGGGTCCACTGAGGGAGGAGCTAAGAAAGATCCACCAAGGAAGGTGCTAAGGAGGAGAAAGGTCAATTGGGGGAGGTGCTAAGAAAAAGACAGGTTCACTGAGCAAGGGTAAAGAAGGATCCACTAAGGGAGGGGCTAAGGAGGAGAAGGGTCCATTAAGGGAGTGGCTCAGAAGGAAAAGGGTCACTGGGGGGAGGGGCTAAGGAAGAAAAGGGTCCACTGGGGAAGGGCTGAAAAAGAAAAAATGTCCAATGACGGAGCTGCTAGGGCGAAGGGACCACTGAGGGGCGGGGCTAAGTAAGAAAGGTCCACTAGGGGGGCGCTAAGGAGAAAAAAGATCCACCGGGGGAGGAGCTAAAGAGAAGGGTTCACTGGTCGGAGAGGCTAAGGAACAGAATTGTGCACTGGGGAGGGGCTAAGGAGTAGAAAGGCCCACTGAGGGAGGAGCTAAGGAGGAGAAATAGCCCCTCCTGTAGTGGACTTTTCTCCTTAGCCCCTCCCCCAGTGGATAAGGAAGAAAAGGGCCTACTTAGGGAGGTGCTTGAGAGGAGAAAGATCCACTGGAGGAGTGGCTAAGGAGGAGGATGCACTGGGGGAGGGGCTAAGGAAGAGACAAGTCCACTGAGGAAGGGGCTATGGAGGAGAAGGAGCCACTAAGGCAGGGGCTCAGAAGGAAAAGGGTCACTGGGCGGAGGAGCTAAGGAAGAGAGCGGACCACGGGGGGAGTGGCTAAGGTATTAACGGGTCCAATGAGGGGAGTGGCTAAGGAAGAAAAGGGTCCACTGGGGAGGAGCTAAGGAGGAGAACAGGTGTGGTTTTTGGGTTCTCCACGCTCCGAGTAATGATGAAGCCGGGAGGTCACGTGTCTCGCTGAGGCCAAACATGGCGCGAGGAGACCTCAGGGCGACAGTGTGGGGGTGATGGGCGGCGCGTACTGAGGGGGCGGGGGCCGGCTTGTGGGCGCGGCCGGGTGAAATCTCGCGGGATTTGAGCAGCATATAAGAACGCGGCCGGCGCCTCCTCTTTCTTTGGCGTGCGGGATGTGAGAGAGCGACGGCAGAAGGTGAGGGGCGGCGGGCGGCGGGCGGCGGGCGGCTGCACGGCTGTGTATTGGAGATGTGTGTGTATGAAATGATAGAGGGGATGTATACATATATATACACAGACTGTAGAGCGGGGCCCGTGTATTGGGGATGGGTGTGTATATATGGGGGTCTCTGCACTGCGGGGGATGTGGGTGTATACATATATATAGACTGTAGATTGGGGCCTGTGTATTGGGGGGGTGTATATGTATATATATATATTATAGGGGGGGTCCGTGGTCCCGTCTGTCGGTGCTGCCAGCTGTACCCCCCCCCCCCCTTCTCCCCCAGGGGGCGCCGCTACTCTTCCTGTGCTGACAGCCTCCTCCACCTGACATCTGGCCAGGCTCCTGTGTAGAGCGTCAGCTCCTGGGTGCGGTGAGGCTGTCGCCCCCTGGTGGCTCTGCTTGTATCCGTTCCTCGGGGGTCTCGCGGTCTGTCCGTCGCCGGCCCTCGCTGCAGCGTCCTAATGATGAGAACCTTGTCCAGTTCTGCTACTGATGGGCTGAGATGACACTCCTACCTCTGAGGTCCCGCTGTAGAGCGTCAGCTCTTGGGCCCAGTGACGCTGGCAGGGATGAGGGCACGGTGCTGACTAGTGTGTTGTTGCTGCAGAACCTCTTTGGTCTGCCTTCTTCTGACTCTCTTTTCTTGTAGGTTCCCGTTGGGCCGCGCCTGGACCTGGGGGACGTCGGACACACGGTGAGGTGAGTGGTGGTCCGTCGCCGGCCCCTCGCTGCAGCGTCCTCTAATGATGAGAACCTTGTCCAGTTCTGCTACTGATGGGCTGAGATGACACTCCTACCTCTGAGGTCCCGCTGTAGAGCGTCAGCTCTTGGGCCCAGTGACGCTGGCAGGGATGAGGGCACGGTGCTGACTAGTGTGTGAAGCTGCTGCAGAACCTCTTTGGTCTGCTTTCTTCTGACTGTCTCTTTTCTTGTAGGTTCCCGTTGGGCTGGACCTGGGGGACGTTGGATACACAATGAGGTGAGTGGTGGTCCGTCGCCGGCCCCTCGCTGCAGCGTCCTAATGATGAGAACCTCGTCCAGTTCTGCTACTGATGGGCTGAGATGACACCCACCAATCTGAAGTAGACGCCTGTAGCGATGGGGGAGGGGATCTTTAGCTCTGCTTCATGTCAGTGAATAGTTGCATCCTTAAGCCAAGCCCTGGTCCTGAGCTGCAGCCGTTGAGGGTTTGTCTCAGTGTAACGGTGCAGACCACTGATACACTGTAACAGCCCTCCAGCTGTGAGGCAGGTTGCTGGCAGCCTGTAATCTGATACTGAAGCAGAGCTCTGTCTGACATTGTTACAGCGTCTCCTGACCTCTGACCCCTGTCTTTTCTCTGCAGGTGAGTGACGGCGGACGCAGCGCATCGGGTAATCTGGCAACTTGTGACCTAATGTCCGTATCCTGTAATATCATAGAAAGACATCCAGTCCCTCTTACACTCCTCTATGGATCTGGTGATCACCACGTCCTCAGGCAGAGAGTTCCACAGTCTCACTGCTCTTACAGTAAAGAACCCCCTTCTGTGTTGGTGATGAAACCTGCTTTCTTCTAGACGTAGCGGATGCCCTCTTGTTACCGCCGCAGTCCTGGGTATAAACAGATCCTGGCAGAGATCCTTGTATCGTCCCCTCATGGATTTATACAGAGTTATTTGGTCGCCCCTTAGCCGTCTTAGTTCCGGGGTGAATAATCCCAGTTTTGGTGCCTCTCTGGGTATTCCATGTGAGGCCTGACAAGTGCCTTATATAGTGGGAGGATAATGTTCTCGCCCCTCGCCCCCTATACCTCTTTTAATGCACCCCAAGACTCTATTAGCTTTCGCAGCAGCTGCCTGGCATTGGTTACTCCAGTTTAGTCTACAGCCCACTAGTACCCCAGGTCTTTTCCCCTAGCTGTACCCCATTTAGTGTATATTGGTGACATCCGTTTCTCCTGCCCATGTGCAGAACCTTACATTTATCCACATTGACCTCCATTCCCCCCCCCCCCCCCCCCCCCCGGCTTATCTCGGTCCGTTTGTAGCCGCACATTGTCCTCCGTTGCATTGTTTACATTGTATAATTTTGTATCATCTGCAGATACTGATATTTTGCTGTGCAGCCCCTCTATCAGGTCATTGATAAATATGTTGAACAGAATGGGGCCCAATACTGAACCCTGTGGCCCCCCACTAGCGACGGGGGCCCAATCAGAGTATGAACCATTTATCACCACCCTCTGCTTTCTATCTCTGAGCCGGTTCTTTACCCAGATACACACGTTTTCACCCAATCCAAACTTCTCATTTTATATATCAGCCTATTATGTGGCACGGTGTCAAAGGCTTTAGAGAAGTCCAGATATACGAGATCAATAGGCTCTCCCGGTCCGGCCTAGAGCTTACTTCATCATAGAAGCTGATCTGATTGGTCTGACATGATTGACCCCTCATGAACCCATGCTGGTGAGGAGTTATTCCATTGTTCTCCTTGAGGTATTCTAGGATGGCGTCTCTCAGAATCCCCTCCAATATTTTTCCCATTACTGAAGTGAGACTTACCGGCCTGTAGTTACCAGGCTCTCTTCTAGACCCCTTTTTGTAAATTGAAACCATGTTGGCAATGCGCCAATCCAATTGTACAACCCCGGTCTCTAAAATGTCCATAAATATAAGAAATAGCAGCCTAGCTATCACACCACTTAGTTCCCTTAGAACCCTTGGGTGTATTCCATCTGGGCCTGTCGATTTTGTCTCATGTGTTTTTTTTTTTTTTTTTTTTATTTTATAAAGCGGACTCTGCACTTCCTCCTGTGTTAGGTATGCTATATGTAGCGGGGTTTTTTTATTCCCCTGCATCTCCTGTGACCTTTCTTTTTCCTTTGTGAATACACTTGAGAAAAAACTATTTAATAGATTTGCCTTTCCTCCATCTTCAATGATTCCTCCTGCATTATTTTTTAAAGGGCCAGCGCTCTCCCTGCAAATTCTTTTGCAGTTAATATAATTGAAGAATAGCTTCGGGTTGTTTTTGCTCTCTTTGGCGATCAGTCTTTCTGCCTCCTCCTTGGCAGTTTTGATCTTATCTCTGCATATCTTATTTTTTCCCTGTATGATTTTAGTGCTTCTTCGCTGCCTTGTTGCTTTAGTAGTTTGAACGCTTTCTTTTTTCGTTTATTGCCCCTCGTACCGTCTTGTCGAGCCACATTGGTTTCCTTCTACTTGAAGTTCTTTTATTTTTAAAGGGAATGAACTGCTCACATGAGGTGATTAGGATCCTTTTAAACTCCTCCCATTTGTCCTCCGTACTGATATTTTTGAGGATGTTGTCCCAATTAATGTTACCGATAGTAGTTCTGAGCTGATCAAATTTTGCTTCACTAAAGTTTAGTTTATTTGTCGCTCCCTGATAAGGCTTCTTATTGAACGACAGCTGGAAGTTGATTATATTGTGGTCACTGTTCCCCAAGTGCTCCTCAACCTGCACCCCCATGATTCTGTCTGGTTTGTTAGTACTAAGTCCAGAGTGGCCCTCCCTCTCGTTGGCTCCCGCACAAGTTGGTTCAGGTAATTATCTTTAATTGTTTTCAGGCACTTATCACCCCTGTGAGATTTGCAGGTTTCCTCCTCCCAGATTATATCCAGAGCACCTAAGTCCCCCATGATGATTACTTTGTTGCGGTTTGACACCTTCTATTTGCCTTATTAAGTTTTCAGTTTCTTCTTTTATAGACTTGTCTGTTATAATAAAGTTTGTTCTGATCTTCAGTCTGTCGTCTTATTCTGGGTTGTGCTTGTCTCCTGGTCCATCTAATGACCCTTGGCCTTGGTGCCTAGCGCCCCCTTCCTGTAGAGTGCCTGGGCTCTGCTGTGACTCGGGCTGCAGGTTCTCCTCCTGTCTTGGGGGTGGGTAGAGGTGCAGCCCACTAAGGCAAGCTATGGGCATCTGCGTGGTGTGATTTCTCATTTCTGTCTGGGATGGTGGGTGAGGGGGGTAAGTGTAACAGTTAGGCTTACAGTTTGAATATAAGCCCAACTGTTAGACTTACCCCTCACCCTAACCCACCATCCCAGACATAAATAATAAGACGGCACGCTGATGCTACAATCCCTGTGGCCGAAGCAGCTGGGAGCGCAGTTGCTCACCTTGTACTGGCAGTGTCATTCAGTGCTGCCAGTCCCCTTGTGCCCTAGGCACCTGGGAGTGGTGTAACTGTCCTCACTGCTGGTGTCAGCAGGTGGCAATCCTGCACCCCCAGCAAAGTTGCCTCCCCCTTGTGGTACCTCTAAGGCCCAAGCAGGCTGCAGTGCTGTCAGTTGTGTCCCTGGATAACTCCCACACTGTTGCCTCCTGTGTCCGCAGCAGCCGGGGGCGCTGTCACTCAGGTCCCTGCACCATGTATTCTGCTTCGGCTCCCCTGGGCTGTCCACAGCTAGTAGGTCCTTCTAGATCCTCCTGTCAAATCCCTAGCTTCTGGTGGGGGCAAGATACACCAATACCTCCTCAGCTCATGCTATAAAATGCTATCCTGCTCCCCCTCCTCAAGAGCCGATGAGCTGTGCCAATGTGCTCAGGTTTAGAGCAAGGACTTGAGGGCTGAGTTACGGCTCCGGCACACTTGTGTTTTTCTTGTGTGGTTTTCTTCACATGGTTGTCAGTGGGACCTGCACAAACTTGTGATGTGTTTGTAACACTAGAAAGTCCCATTGACAATTGTGTGAAAAAAACGCAAGTGTGCAAGAGCCCTTACACTTCTAGGCCAAGCTGGTGGTCCTGAGTGGGGGGGCAGCGGTGCCCCCTCTATAACTATTCCTGATTATCAGATAATGGTGGGTTCTACTCCTCCAAGCCCGGGCCTCAGTGGCCGTTGGCGGTGGATGGTCACTTTATACCACTCATCCCACAATGAGTGTCTTCATCAGAAGCCTCTTCATCAAGGTCCTTGCCCCTCGTGGAACTTCCCAATAACGCTGCACTTGCTTTGGATGTTTCCATGCTGGGCTTCAGTCCGGGCTTCTGTTACAGGCGCCCAAGTGTGTTCCCTCCTACAGAACAACCTGGTCCGGTGCTGAAGAAGGCTCTACCAGCATGATGGAGTCCCGCGTCACAAGGCAGAAGTGACAACCAAGTGGCTCAAGGACATTTTGGGTCCACTCAACTTTCCCTGCTCAAGACGGGTGACATGGTGATCAGGAAAGATGGGTGCTGCACTACCCCTATCACAATGCTTCTGACTACTCCAGTTACCATGGAAACATCTGACTACGGCTACCTACCCACGGCTGCGCACAATATTGGGATGAGGCACTCCGCCTGAGCTCACCAGTGTGCGTTTGTACCTGGATGCGGTTTTTCTGTGATGCTATTGGCCAGACCAATCCGCAGGGCTGCAGCGCTGGAGTCTGGTTGCCCCGGGTGGGTGACTAAAGTGCGCTTTATGAAAACAAAGGTCCGGTCCGGTCCGGTGGCGCCAGTAGAGCAAAATGTGATTGTTCCCAGCAAGAGAAACCAAGTAATCCTGTAGATGTGAGACCTTGTAATGGCTACAAACACACATGATGGTCCAGCAGCTTCCAAACCTCTCAGTGTTCTTCAGGCACTTTATTGCATGTATTTTGCGGCTCCATCTCAGGCAGATCTGTAAATGAGTTGTGGTGATTAGATGGACGGTCACCGGAGGCCCTAAAAGTGGTTCCCCTTGGCCTATAAGAGGCTCTCGGAGGCTCCTTGTGTGCAGTGACCTCTTCTTCCTCTTGTAGAGCTTGTTGGCCACTAGATGCCGAGAAGAGATTTCACCCCACTACCAGAGGGGGGAGCATTATTGGGGTGTGAGGAGCTAGATGGTCATATCCATGAATTGTCCCTCACTCTGACCAGAGTGTTAGGCGGTGTTGGGACAAGTGGATGGGGGCACACAAGGTGACCGGGCTCAGGATGCCCCCTACAGACCACCAGTAGAGAGGAGCATCTGACCAGACTGTTAGGAGGTGTTGGGGCCAGTGGATGGGGGCACACAAGGTGACTGGGGTCAGGACGCCCCCTACAGATCCCCTGATTGCCCGACAAGCAACAGCAGCTCCAACTGTTTCATTGTCTGCCATCCAGAGAGAGGGGGCGCCATTGTTACACCCATGTCTGTCAGAACCATTTCCAGGCGCTTGGCTAAAGGACATTTGGACTCGCAGCCTGCAACATGTGTCCGGACTCTGACCCCCACCATCGCCCCCATTGCATGTACGGCCTCTGACCCCTACTGTCGCCCCCATTACATGTACGGCCTCTGACCCCTACTGTCGCCCCCATTACATGTACGGCCTCTGACCCCTACTGTCGCCCCCATTACATGTACGGCCTCTGACCTCCACCACCGTCCCCACTGCATGCGCGGCCTCTGACTCCCACCGTCGCCCCCGTTCCATGTACGGCCTCTGACCTCCACCACCGCCCCCATTACATGCACGGCCTCTGATCCCCACCGTCGCCCCCATTACATGTACATCCTCTGACCCCTATTGTCGCCCCCATTGCATGTATGGCCTCTGATCCCCACCATCACCCCTATTACATGTACGGCCTCTGACCCCCACCGTCGCCCCCATTACATGTACGGCCTCTAACCCCCACCATCGCCCCCATTACATGTACGGCCTCTAACCCCCACCGTCGCCCCCATTACATGTACATCCTCTGACCCATATTATCGTCCCCATTGCATGTACGGCCTCTGATCCCCACCATCGCCCCCATTACATGTACGGCCTCTGACCCCCACTGCCGTCCCCATTGCATGCACGGCCTCTGACCCCCACCGTCGCCCCCATTACATGTACATCCTCTGACCCCCACCGTCACCCCCATTACATGTACATCCTCTGACCCCCACCGTCACCCCCATTACATGTACATCCTCTGACCCCCACCGTCGCCCCCATTACATGTACGGCCTCTGACCCCCACCGTCGCCCCCATTGCATGTACGGCCTCTGACCCCCACCGTCGCCCCCATTGCATGTACGGCCTCTGACCCCCACCGTCGCCCCCATTGCATGTACGGCCTCTGACCCCCACCGTCGCCCCCATTGCATGTACGGCCTCTGACCCCCACCGTCGCCCCCATTGCATGTACGGCCTCTGACCCCCACCGTCGCCCCCATGACATGTACGGCCTCTGACCCCCACCGTCGCCGTCGCCTCCATTATATGTACATCCTCTGACCCCTATTGTCGCCCTCATTGCATGTACGGCATCTGACCCCCACCGTCACTCCCATTGCATGTACGGCCTCTGACCCCTATTGTCGCCCCCATTACATGTACGGCCTCTGACCCCTACTGTTGCCCCCATTACATGTACATCCTCTGACCCCCACCATCACCCCCATTATATGTACGGCCTCTGACCCCCACCGTCGTCACCATTACATGTACGGCCTCTGACTCCCACCGTCGCCACCATTACATGTACGGCCTCTGACCCCCACCGCCGCCCCCATTACATGTACGGCCTCTGACCCCCACCGTCACCTCCACCTCCGTTTTCAGTGATGTTGTGAACGATGAAACTAGACGGTACAGAGAGGAACGAGGTTGTCTTCAGAGATTAATCCAGGTTTAGTTTTGGCGCTGACGACGGCTGCGTTCGTGCCTGGAGACCTCGGGGGGAGCGCCTAAATCCTGCCCCCTGCTGGTGTGATGGTCTAACAGGGCTATCACATAGGACGGTCCCCCCTAGGGATGGTACGAGGGACAATGACAGCTCAGCTATATGTTCAGGACGTCCTCCAGCCACGTGTTCCTCTCATGGTAGAACACAAGGGGGTGACGGGCAGCCCACACAATATAGTCACAATATTTATCACCAATAAATAAATTTTTAACTAATGTTATTTGTACAGCGCCACCTCATTCTGCAGCGCTTTAAAGTAATTTATTGATTACCCCCACCAAGCTGGGTACTCATTTTACTCACATTGGAAGGATGGAAGGCTAAATCAACCTTGACCCAGCTACCCGAACCAAGTGGGGATTGAACCCGCAACCTTCAGGTCGTGAGCGAGAGCTTAGGACTGCATGTTTTCTGCCTTAGCACTCTACGCTACGCAAGGCTCTACAATAGGACATGTATGGGACCATCTGGGACACCGACTTCCACGGCCTACGAGTTTGCATGATCTGGAAACGTTTGCCATGCAAAACCCTCTTTTGGCACGCGCCCTGACAGGTGCTCACCACGATGGTGATTACTAGCCGGAGTACCGCAGCTCCACGGCCGGTAATCACTCAGTGGCGCTGATCCCTGGTGCTAAGAGAAGGAGCGGTGCTTAGATGACGAATAGGAGGTAAGTATATGGGTTTTAGGGGGACACTATTACTACTGGGGCCGATATAGGGGACACTATTACTACTGGGGCCACTGTGGGGGTAACTATTACTACCTGGGCCGATATAGGGGGCACTATTACTACTGGGGCCACTGTGGGGGTAACTATTACTACTGGGGCCGATATAGGGGGCACTATTACTACTGGGGCCACTGTGGGGGTAACTATTACTACTGGGGCCGATATAGGGGACACTATTACTACTGGGGCCACCGTGAGGGTAACCATGCTAGGTGCTAGCCATGATGTATTAAGCACATTTTAAATAAAGCATGGAAGTTTTTCACGAAGTCCAAGCTCCCTGGAATTGTTTTTCTTAAATGTATAGCCAGCTGGATCGAGTCTCGGTGGATAATCAGTGCAAAGGGTAGAGTGCATACCTGGCGTGAAGGTGAGCGTTGCTTATATATGATTGTTCTATTACTACTGGGGCTGATATAGGGATACTAATAATACTGGGGCCACTGTGGGGGGTCACTATTACTTCTGGGGCTGATATAGGGGACACTAATAATACTTGGGCCACTGTGGGGGTCACTATTACTACTGGGGCTGATATAGGGGAGACTAATAATACTGGGGCCACTGTGGGGGTCACTATTACTACTGGGGCTGATATAGGGGACACTAATAATACTGGGGCCACTGTGGGGGTCACTATTACTTCTGGGGCTGATATAGGGGAGACTAATAATACTGGGGCCATTGTGGGGGTCACTATTACTACTGGGGCTGATATAGGGGACACTAATAATACTGGGGCCACTGTGGGGGTCACTATTACTACTGGGGCTGACATAGGGGACACTAATGATACTGGGGCCACTGTGAGGGTCACTATTACTACTGGGGCTGATATAGGGGACACTAATAATACTGGGGCCACTGTGGGGGGGGGGTCACTATTACTACTAGGGCTGATATAGGGGACACTAATAATACTGGGGCCACAGTGGGGGGGTCACTATTACAACTGGGGCTGATATAGGGGACACTAATAATACTTGGGCCACCGTGGGGGTCACTATTACTAATGGGGCTGATATAGGGGAGACTAATAATACGGGGGCCACTGTGGGGGTCACTATTACTACTGGGGCTGATATAGGGGACACTAATAATACTGGGGCCACTGTGGGGGTCACTATTACTACTGGGGCTGATATAGGGGAGACTAATAATACTGGGGCCACTGTGGGGGGTCACTATTACTACTGGGGCTGATATAGGGGACACTGATAATACTGGGGCCACTGTGGGGGTCACTATTACTACTGGGGCAGATATAGGGGACACTGATAATACTGGGGCCACTGTGGGGGTCACTATTACTTCTGGGGCTGATATAGGGGACACTAATAATACTGGGGCCACTGTGGGGGTCACTATTACTTCTGGGGCTGATATAGGGGACACTAATAATAATGGGGCCACTGTGGGGGTCACTATTACTTCTGGGGCTGATATAGGGGAGACTAATAATACTGGGGCCACTGTGGGGGTCACTATTACTTCTGGGGCTGATATAGGGGAGACTAATAATACTGGGGCCACTGTGGGGGTCACTATTACTACTGGGGCTGATATAGGGGAGACTAATAATACTAAGGCCACTGTGGGGGTCACTATTACTACTGGGGCTGATATAGGGGACACTGATAATACTGGGGCCACTGTGGGGGGTCACTATTACTACTGGGGCTGATATAGGGGACACTAATAATACTGGGGCCACTGTGGGGGTCACTATTACTACTGGGGCTGATATAGGGGACACTAATAATACTTGGGCCACCGTGGGGGGTCACTATTACTACTGGGGCTGAAATAGGGGAGACTAATAATACTGGGGCCACTTTGGGGGTCACTTCTACTACTGGGGCTGATATAGGGGACACTAATAATACTGGGGCCACTGTGGGGGTCGCTATTACTTCTGGGGCTGATATAGGGGAGACTAATAATACTGGGGCCACTGTGGGGGTCACTATTACTACTGGGGCTGATATAGGGGAGACTAATAATACTGGGGCCACTGTGGGGGTCACTATTTCTACTGGAGCTGATATAGGGGACACTAATAATACTGGGGCCACTGTGGGGGGTCACTATTACTACTGGGGCTGATATAGGGGACACTAATAATACTGGGGCCACCGTGGGGGTCACTATTACTACTGGGGCTGATATAGGGGACACTAATAATACTGGGGCCACCGTGGGGGTCACTATTACTACTGGGGCTAATATAGGGGACACTAATAATACTGGGGCCACTGTGGGGGGTCACTATTACTACTGGGGCTGATATAGGGGACACTAATAATACTGGGGCCACCGTGGGGGTCACTATTACTACTGGGGCTAATATAGGGGACACTAATAATACTGGGGCCACTGTGGGGGGGGGTCACTATTACTACTAGGGGTGATATAGGGGACACTAATAACACTGGGGCCACTGTGGGGGTCACTATTACTACTGGGGCTGATATAGGGGACACTAATAATACTGGGGCCACTGTGGGGGTCACTATTACTACTGGGGCTGATATAGGGGACACTAATAATACTGGGGCCACTGTGAGGGTCACTATTACTACTGGGGCTAAGATAGGGGACACTAATAATACTGGGGCCACTGTGGGGGGTCACTATTACTACTGGGGCTGATATAGGGGACACTAATAATACTTGGGCCACCGTGGGAGGTCACTATTACTACTGGGGCTGATATAGGAGAGACTAATACTGGGGCCACTTTGGGGGTCACTTCTACTACTGGGGCTGATATAGGGGACACTAATAATACTGGGGCCACTGTGGGGGTCACTATTACTACTGGGGCTGATATAGGGGAGACTAATAATACTGGGGCCACTGTGGGGGTCACTATTACTACTGGGGCTGATATAGGGGACACTGATAATACTGGGGCCACTGTGGGGGTCACTATTACTTCTGGGGCTGATATAGGGGACACTAATAATACTGGGGCCACTGTGGGGGGGGCACTATTACTACTGGGGTTGATATAGGGGACACTAATAATACTGGGGCCACTATTACTACTGGGGCTGATATAGGGGACACTAATAATACTGGGGCCACTGTGGGGGTCACTATTACTACTGGGGTTGATATAGGGGACACTAATAATACTGGGGCCACTATTACTACTGGGGCTGATATAGGGGACACTAATAATACTGGGGCCACTGTGGGGGTCACTATTACTACTGGGGCTGATATAGGGGACACTAATAATACTGGGGCCACTGTGGGGGGTCACTATTACTACTGGGGCTGATATAAGGGACACTAATAATACTGGGGCCACTGTGGGGGTCAGTATTACTACTGGGGCTAATATAGGGGACACTAATAATACTGGGGCCACTGTGGGGGGGGGTCACTATTACTACTAGGGGTGATATAGGGGACACTAATAATACTGGGGCCACTGTGGGGGTCACTATTACTACTGGGGCTGATATAGGGGACCCTAATAATACTGGGGCCACTATTACTACTAGGGCTAATATAGGGGACACTAAAAATACTGGGGCCACTGTGAGGGTCACTATTACTACTGGGGCTGATATAGGGGACACTAAAAATACTGGGGCCACTGTGAGGGTCACTATTACTACTGGGGCTGATATAGGGGACATTATTACTACTGAAGCGGATTTTGACTGGACATCAGCCGTGTAGCCGCAGCTGATGTCATTCTATCCGGCGCTCCCCTCACCTTCTCAGAAGTCTTCCGCTGTCAGCGCTTTACGGCTTCCGGTACCCAGTGGCTTGGTCAGGTGTGGCGCTGCTGGTCAGGTGATGCCACTACAAACCACTAGGAACCGGAAGACTGGGAGCGCTGACAGCATGAAGCCTTTGGAGGAGGTGAGGGGAGCGCCGAACATCAGCTGCGGGGATGTGGGGGACTTCCAGTCAACATCCGCACCAATGGTGCTCCGGCTGGGAAGCAACCGCAGGGCATTCCTCTCCGTCTATTTTGAAACGGCTTTGTACTTTTTATAACGACGGTGGTAAATTCATCTGTCGTGACAAACCCCGCCCCTGACAAGCTCCGCCCCTGACAAGCCCCGCCCCTGACATGTTGGCACTTTGGTCTCTAAAAAGTTCGCCATCACTGATCTAGAGGCTCCATTACAGCCAAAGGTCGAGCAATATGCCGCAGGATACCAAACAGAACCTGTGTGACTCCATGTCCACCTGTATCACATCTTGTATCCAAGCTAAAGGCGGTACAACAGGGTACTAGAGCCTCCATGCTCACCTGTATCGCATCTTGTATCCAAGCTAGAGGCGGTACAACAAGGTACTAGAGCCTCCATGCCTGCCACTATCACATCTTGTATCCAAGCTTGAGGCGGTACAACAGGGTACTAGAGCCTCAATGTTTGCCCGTATCACATCTTGTATCCAAGCTAGAGGCGGTACAGCAAGGTACTAGAGCCTCCATACCCACCTATATTGCATCATGTATCCAAGCTAGAGGCGGTACAACAGGGTACTAGAGCCTCTATGCCTGCCTGTATCGCATCTTGTATCCGAGCTAGAGGCGGTACAACAAGGTACTAGAGCCTCCATGCCTGCCACTATCACATCTTGTATCCAAGCTTGAGGCGGTACAACAGGGTACTAGAGCCTCCATGCCTGCCTGTATCACATCTTGTATCCAAGCTAGAGGCGGTACAACAAGGTACTAGAGCCTCAATGTTTGCCCGTATCACATCTTGTATCCAAGCGAGAGGTGGTACAACAGGGTACTAGAGCCTCCATGCCCACCCGTATCACATCTTGTATCCAAGCTAGAGGTGGTACAACAAGGTCCTAGAGCCTCCATACCCACCTATATTGCATCTTGTATCCAAGCTAGAGGCGGTACAGCAAGGTACTAGAGCCTCCATACCCACCTATATTGCATCATGTATCCAAGCTAGAGGCGGTACAACAGGGTACTAGAGCCTCCATACCCACCTATATTGCATCATGTATCCAAGCTAGAGGCGGTACAGCAGGGTAGTAGAGCCTCCATGCCCACCCGTATCACATCTTGTATCCAAGCCAGAGGTTGTACAACAGGGTACTAGAGCCTCCATGCCCACCCGTATCACATCTTGTATCCAAGCCAGAGGCGGTACAACAGGGTACTAGAGCCTCCATGCCCACCTGTATCACATCTTGTATCCAAGCCAGAGGCGGTACAGCAAGGTACTAGAGCCTCCATACCCACCTATATTGCATCATGTATCCAAGCTAGAGGCGGTACAACAGGGTACTAGAGCCTCCATGCCCACCCATACCGCATACTGTATCCAAGCTAGAGGCGGTACAACAGGGAACTAGAGCCCCTATGCCTCCCATATCACATCTTGTATCCAAGCTGGAGGCGATACAACAAGGTACTAGAGCCTCCATGCCTGCCCGTATCACATCTTGTATCTAAGCTAGAGGCGGTACAACAAGGTACTAGAGCCTCCATGCCTGCCCGTATCACATCTTGTATCCAAGCTAGAGGCGGTACAACAAGGTATTAGAGCCTCCATGCCCACCCATACCGCATACTGTATCCAAGCTGGAGGCGGTACAACAGGGTACTAGAGCCTCCATGCCCACCCGTATCACATCTTGTATCCAAGCCAGAGGTGGTACAACAGGGTACTAGAGCCTCCATGCCCACCCGTATCACATCTTGTATCCAAGCCAGAGGTGGTACAACAGGGTACTAGAGCCTCCATGCCCACCCGTATCACATCTTGTATCTAAGCTAGAGGTGGTACAACAGGGTACTAGAGCTTCCATGCCAGCCCGTATCACATCCTGTATCCAAGCTAGAGGCGGTACAACAGGGTACTAGAGCCTCCATGCCCGCCTGTATCACATCTTGTATCCAAGCTAGAGGCGGTACAACAAGGTACTAGAGCCTCAATGCCTGCCCGTATCACATCTTGTATCCAAGCTAGAGGCGGTACAACAAGGTATTAGAGCCTCCATACCCACCTATATTGCTTCCTGTATCCAAGCTAGAGGCGGTACAACAGGGTACTAGAGCCTCCATGCCCACCCATACCGCATACTGTTTCCAAGCTAGAGGCAGTACAACAGGGTAGTAGAGCCTCCATGCCCACCCGTATCACATCTTGTATCCAAGCCAGAGGTGGTACAACAGGGTACTAGAGCCTCCATGCCCACCCGTATCACATCTTGTATCCAAGCCAGAGGTGGTACAACAGGGTACTAGAGCCTCCATGCCCACCTGTATCACATCTTGTATCCAAGCCAGAGGTGGTACAACAGGGTACTAGAGCCTCCATGCCCTCCTGTATCACATCTTGTATCCAAACCAGAGGTGGTACAACAGGGTACTAGAGCCTCCATGCCCACCCGTATCACATCTTGTATCCAAGCCAGAGGTGGTACAACAGGGTACTAGAGCCTCCATGCCCACCCGTATCACATCTTGTATCTAAGCTAGAGGTGGTACAACAGGGTACTAGAGCTTCCATGCCAGCCCGTATCACATCCTGTATCCAAGCTAGAGGCGGTACAACAGGGTACTAGAGCCTCCATGCTCACCTGTATCACATCCTGTATCCAAGCTAGAGGCGGTACAACAGGGTACTAGAGCCTCCATGCCCGCCCGTATCACATCTTGTATCCAAGCCAGAGGCGGGACAGCAAGGTACTAGAGCCTCCATACCCACCTATATTGCATCATGTATCCAAGCTAGAGGCGGTACAACAGGGTACTAGAGCCTCCATGCCCACCCATACCGCATACTGTATCCAAGCTAGAGGCGGTACAACAGGGAACTAGAGCCCCTATGCCTCCCATATCACATCTTGTATCCAAGCTAGAGATGGTACAACAAGGTACTAGAGCCTCCATGCCCCCTGTATCACATCTTGTATCCAAGCTAGAGGCGGTACAACAAGGTACTAGAGCCTCAATGCCTGGCCGTATCACATCTTGTATCCAAGCTAGAGGCGGTACAACAAGGTACTAGAGCCTCAATGCCTGGCCGTATCACATCTTGTATCCAAGCTAGAGGCGGTACAACAAGGTACTAGAGCCTCAATGCCTGCCCGTATCACATCTTGTATCCAAGCTAGAGGCGGTACAACAAGGTATTAGAGCCTCCATGTCCACCTGTATTGCTTCCTGTATCCAAGCTAGAGGCGGTACAACAGGGTACTAGAGCCTCCATGCCCACCCATATCACATCTTGTATCCAAGCCAGAAGCGGTACAACAGGGTACTAGAGCCTCCATGCCCGCCTGTATCACATCTTGTATCCAAGCTAGAGGTGGTACAACAGGGAACTACAGCCTCCATGCCCGCCCGTATCACATCTTGTATCCAAGCTAGAGGTGGTACAACAGGGTACTAGAGCCTCCATGCCCGCCCGTATCACATCTTGTATCCAAGCTAGAGGTGGTACAACAGGGTACTACAGCCTCCATGCCCACCCATATCACATCTTGTATCCAAGCTAGAGGCGGTACAACAGGGTACTAGAGCCCCCATGCCCGCCCGTATCACATCTTGTATCCCAGCCAGAGGTGGTACAGCAGGGTACTAGAGCCACCATGCCCGTCGGCATCCTGAATATCCTTGCCTGATGTCTCTGTCCCGGTTGTCCTTGTACTCTGTTGCATAGAGGGGTCACATGGAGCATTTGCTTCACCACCTCAGTACATGTGATTGGTTATTACATAACTACAAATGTAGTCACGCTTACCTTAACTTAACACATTAAAGGAGTTGTCCAGTTGTGGATTACTAATGGCCAATCTAAATGATAGTTCAGCAATAGTTGATCTACAGGCGTCTGCTGCCTGGGACCTCCACCAATCAGCTGGTTCTTGCTCATGCACTAATCTATTTTTTGTAGGAAGCAGACAGCTCCGTTTTCACTGCAGTGCTCAGTCTTGGTATTGCAGGCATTGAAATGAATGGAAATTTTGCCTGTAATACCAAGCTTGGCCACTGCCGTTGCAATGGCGCTGTCTACTTCCTGCGGAAATCAGCTTAGTGCATGAACACACTGGCTGATCAGCAAGGGTCCCAGGAGGCGGATTCCAACAGATCTGCTGTTGATTAACTCTCCTGAGGATCGGCCATCAGTAGTTGGACAACCCCTTTAAGGATGGTCTCCCACCTGCGTGCGGTCGGGGAGCAGAGAAACAAAACTGAAATAATTCAATGTTTCCATTTTTTTCTCCGTTTATTTCGGCGGGTTAAAAAGACAAATGGAAAGGTTTCCTTTAGTTTCCACTTTTGGACTCTCCGCCTGGAAGTGGCCGCTTGTATGTCACCGCGAGCCCCAATGGCGACACGTGTATACAGCGGGGCAGGAGGCTCCTCAGCTGCAGGTACCTGCGGACGGGTGTGGGAGCCGAACCCAGGGCGGTACGGCAGAAAGAGGAACCAGCAGTCGGCATCCCCCACCGCAAGATTTACAGCCCGTGAGAACGCCGCTGGTCGCACGGTACAAGTATTACCTGACCGCTAAATATAGAATTACTGCTGGGAACACATGACCGGCTTAGATACACCGCTCAGCAGGCATCATCACACATGACCCGCTTAGATACACCGCTCTGCAGGCAACGTCACACGTGAGCAGCTTAGATACACCACTCTGCAGGCAACGTCACACATGACCGGCTTAGATACACCGCTCAGCAGGCAACGTCACACATGACCAGCTTAGATACACCGCTCAGCAGGCATCGTCACACATGACCGGCTTAGATACACCGCTCAGCAGGCAACGTCACACATGACCGGCTTAGATACACCGCTCAGCAGGCATCATCACACATGACCCGCTTAGATACACCGCTCAGCAGGCAACATCACACATGACCGGCTTAGATACACCGCTCAGCAGGCAACATCACACATGACCGGCTTAGATACACCGCTCAGCAGGCATCGTCACACATGACCGGCTTAGATACACCGCTCAGCAGGCAACGTCACACATGACCGGCTTAGATACACCGCTCAGCAGACATCGTCACACATGACCGGCTTAGATACACCACTCTGCAGGCAACGTCACACGTGAGCAGCTTAGATACACCACTCTGCAGGCAATGTCACACATGACCGGCTTAGATACACCGCTCAGCAGGCAACGTCACACATGACCAGCTTAGATACACCGCTCAGCAGGCATCGTCACACATGACCGGCTTAGATACACCGCTGAGCAGGCAACGTCACACATGACCGGCTTAAATACACCGCTCAGCAGGCATCGTCACACATGACAGGCTTAGATACACCGCTCAGCAGGCAACGTCACACATGACCATCTTAAATACACCGCTCAGCAGGCATCGTCACACATGACCGACTTAGATACACCGCTCAGCAGGCATCGTCACACATGACAGGCTTAGATACACCGCTCAGCAGGCATCGTCACACATGACCGGCTTAGATACACCGCTCAGCAGGCATCGTCACACATGACCGGCTTAGATACACCGCTCAGCAGGCATCGTCACACATGACAGGCTTAGATACACCGCTCAGCAGGCATCGTCACACATGACCGGCTTAGATACACCGCTCAGCAGGCAACGTCACACATGACCGGCTTAGAT
Source organism: Eleutherodactylus coqui (assembly GCF_035609145.1). NCBI lineage: Eukaryota > Metazoa > Chordata > Amphibia > Anura > Eleutherodactylidae > Eleutherodactylus > Eleutherodactylus coqui. The sequence goes on from NC_089839.1 coordinate 316,399,008, forward strand.
ACACCGCTCAGCAGGCATCGTCACACATGACAGGCTTAGATACACCGCTCAGCAGGCATCGTCACACATGACCGGCTTAGATACACCGCTCAGCAGGCAACGTCACACATGACCGGCTTAGATACACCGCTCAGCAGGCATCGTCACACATGACAGGCTTAGATACACCGCTCAGCAGGCAACGTCACACATGACCGGCTTAGGTACACCGCTCAGCAGGCATCGTCACACATGACCGGCTTAGATACACCGCTCAGCAGACATCGTCACATATGACCCGCTTAGATACACCATTCAGCAGGCATCGTCACACATGACCGGCTTAGATACACTGCTCAGCAGGCATCGTCACACATGACCGGCTTAGATACACCGCTCAGCAGGCATCGTCACACATGACCGGTTTAGATACACCACTCAGCGGGCAACGTCACACATGACCGGCTTAGATACACCGCTCAGCAGGCATCGTCACACATGACCGGCTTAGATACACCGCTCAGCAGGCATCGTCACACATGACCGGCTTAGATACACCGCTCAGCAGGCATCGTCACACATGACCGGCTTAGATACACCGCTCAGCAGGCATTATCACACATGACCGGCTTAGATACACCGCTCAGCAGGCATCGTCACACATGACCGGCTTAGATACACCGCTCAGCAGGCATCGTCACACATGACCGACTTAGATACACTGCTCAGCAGGCAACGTCACACATGACCGGCTTAGATACACCGTTCAGCAGGCATTATCACACATGACCGGCTTAGATACACCATTCAGCAGGCATTATCACACATGACCGGCTTAGATACACCGCTCAGCAGGCATCGTCACACATGACCGGCTTAGATACACCGCTCAGCAGGCAACGTCACACATGATCGGCTTAGATACACCGCTCAGCAGGCAACATCACACATGACCGGCTTAGATACACCGCTCAGCAGGCATCGTCACACATGACCGGCTTAGATACACCGCTCAGCAGGCATCGTCACACATGACCGGCTTAGATACACCGCTAAGCAGGCATCGTCACACATGACCGGTTTAGATACACCACTCAGCAGGCAACGTCACACATGACCGGCTTAGATACACCGCTCAGCAGGCATTATCACACATGACCGGCTTAGATACACCATTCAGCAGGCATTATCACACATGACCGGCTTAGATACACCGCTCAGCAGGCATCGTCACACATGACCGGCTTAGATACACCGCTCAGCAGGCATCGTCACACATGACCGGCTTAGATACACCGCTCAGCAGGCATCGTCACACAGGACCGGCTTAGATACACCGCTCAGCAGGCATCGTCACACATGACCGGCTTAGATACACCGCTCAGCAGGCATCGTCACACATGACCGGCTTAGATACACCGCTCAGCAGGCATTGTCACACATGACCGGCTTAGATACACCGTTCAGCAGGCATTATCACACATGACCGGCTTAGATACACCGCTCAGCAGGCATCGTCACACATGACCGGCTTAGATACACCGTTCAGCAGGCATTATCACACATGACCGGCTTAGATACACCATTCATCAGGCATTATCACACATGACCGGCTTAGATACACCGGTTAGCAGGCATTATCACACATTACCGGATTAGATACACCGCTCAGCAGGCATCGTCACACATGACCGACTTAGATACACCGCTCAGCAGGCATTATCACACATGACTGGCTTAGATACACTGCTCAGCAGGCATTATCACACATGACCGGCTTAGATACACCGCTCAGCAGGCATCGTCACACATGACCGATTTAGATACACCGCTCAGCAGGCATCGTCACACATGACCGACTTCTCCGGCTCTCTGGTAATAAGTCGCTGACCGCTCGGTTGCCTGTACTCGGCCTTTATCACAGTTATTGTTTGTTTCGGCCTGTTCTAGCTTCTGCTAATAAATGATAGAATTTCATCTGCCTGCAGCCACCACCAGGGGGCGCTCACTAATTGTATCTGTAGACACTGTGAGCATCCCTAGTGGCAGCTATAGGTATCTGCTATGACAGCTGGGCCCCCAGCGGGTGTGTAGATGAGCAGCTGACTTGGATCCATCCTCAGACGATACGACAAAGACGGAATATGAAAATGCAGCAAGCAGAGGGCGGCGCTGTCAGCTGACACGTTCTGCGGGTTACAGTCGTGAGAATCCAGCAGCACACGGATTATGGGCCCCATAAATCAGGAGGTGATCACTGGACTTCGATCCCCATATAAGGAGCTCTGCAGTCAGTGCGCTGCGTCTACAGAACACTCCTTGTACACAGGTAAGTCACACTGTATTCTGTCTACAGGGGGGTCCGAACCACAGAGACCTGTATGATGCAGTCAGCGCCACGTCCCCCCCTCCTACTATCTGCCTCGTCCTCCAACATTGTGCAAAAACAAACCAGTTATTGAGACTCTGTCTCTTTAAGGGGCTTGATGGAGATTTAGGTTTGAATCCCGGTGTCCTGTATGAAATGTATCTGTGTATAGTGCTGAGGCTGCCATACTGCTCCTGCGGAGGCGTCCCCGGCCCTCCCGGACCCTGGATGATAAAGGCTATAGAGATAACACCCCCCATGTACTGCTGTATAACCTTCCCATCCATACTTATCAGTCTGCAATCTAGGGGACCGCTAATATCAAGCACCGTCGCTCACCACTTCAGGGGTCTGCACTGGCCACTGAATGACGTTTCTACTATCCTATTATACTCCTATAATCTGTCATGCTATTACCTGAGAGCTATGCAGGCGGAGCGGAACACCACCGCCATCTCTCGGCGAACAATACAGCTGTTCTGCATAAGCAAACAGCTGTATTGTTCTCCACCATAATAGATCGCGTCCCGCTGTGAACTACCAGTGGGATGCAAGCTGAAAGAATCTTATCAGCGCTGCCGACTGTGATAACAGCCTGCACCGCTGATATGAGTTTAGCGGGTGATGTCCCTGCATTTAGATGCAACGGTTATCACTCGAAAGACGCTTTGAGCAAATTCTGAGCAAGAATCGTTGTCTCTAAATGGGCCTCGATGCACCAGGGTGGGGGAGGGGATATTTCCAGGATTAGATGTTGGTCTCCGTCACTTTCAGGCAAGAGTCACTATGACCATTTCTTACACCTTGGAAGTGGCCAACGCCAGATTTGGTGGCTTCTCCAAACTTCTCTTCCGCTGGAAAGGAAGCATCTACAAGCTGCTGTACAAGGAGCTGCTGGTCTTCACCATATGTTACACCCTGCTGAGCGTCATATACAGGTGAGAAATCTGGGGTGGCTATATATAGCTTTATGCAGAGAGCTCCCCCTAGTGGTAGCTATATATATCTGTATGTAGTGAGCTCCCACTAGTGGTGGATGTATATATCTGTATGTAGTGAGCTCCCCCTAGTGTTGACTGTATATATCTGTATATAATGAGCTCCCACTAGTGGTGGCTGTATATATCTGTATGTAGTGAGCTCCCCCTAGTGGTGGCTGTATATATCTGTATGTAGTGAGCTCCTCCTAGTGGTGGCAGTATTTAGGGAGCTCCCCCTAGTGGTGGCTGTACATTTATCTGTATGTAGTGAGCTCCCCCTAACGGTGGCTGTATATATCTGTATACAGGGAGCTCCCCTAGTGGTGGTTGTATATATCTGTATGTAGTGAGCTCTCCCTAGTGGTGGCTGTATATATCTGTATGCAGTGAGCTCCCCCTAGTGGTTGCTGTATATATCTGTATGCAGTGAGCTCCCCCTAGTGGTGGCTGTATATATCTGTATGCAGTGAGCTCCCCCTAGTGGTGGCTGTATATATCTGTATGCAGTGAGCTCCCCCTAGTGGTGGCTGTATATATCTGTATGCAGTGAGCTCTCCCTAGTGGTGGCTGTATATATCTGTATGCAGTGAGCTCTCCCTAGTGGTGGCTGTATATATCTGTATGCAGTGAGCTCCACCTAGTGGTGGCTGTATATATCTGTATGCAGTGAGCTCCTCCTAGTGGTGGCTGTATATACCTGTATGTAGTGAGCTCCCCCTAGTGGTGGCTGTATATACCTGTATGTAGTGAGCTCCCCCTAGTGGTGGCTGTATATATCTGTATGTAGTGAGCTCCCCCTAGTGGCATATATATAAAATCTGTATACAGTAAGCTTCCTTTTAACCCTTTGCTCTTTCCTCTCTTGGGGGCAGGTTGGTCCTGACAAAGGGTCAGAGGCATCTGTTTGAGAAGGTCGCCCTGTACTGCGATCAATACACCAACTTCATCCCGGTGACTTTCGTTCTGGGGTTCTACGTCACCCTCGTCATCAACCGTTGGTGGGCTCAGTACACCAGTATCCCCCTGCCGGACCAGCTCATGTGTGTGGTGTCCAGCAATGTCCATGGAGGGGATGAGAGGGGTCGTCTGCTGAGACGCACGCTGATCCGATATGCCAACCTCTCGTCAGTGCTGATCCTGCGCTCCGTCAGCATCCGCGTTCTCAAGAGATTCCCAACGATGGAGCATATAGTGGAAGCAGGTGGAGTCGTCGGGGGTCTGCGGGGATGGGGGGAGATGGGGGGCTCACAGGTGGGTATAATGGGCTCACAGGTCAAAGAATGGAACTGTAGTAACGATGAGCCGTGAGTGGAGGGGCTTTAGGTTGTAAATGCCGTCCTGATATACGGGGGGTGCAGGGATATTTGGGCCATGCTGAGGGCGACCCCTTCCTCTTCTTCCAGGCTTCATGACTCACGAGGAGCTGAAGAAATATGAGAGTTTATCATCGGACTTCAACAAGTATTGGATCCCCTGCGTGTGGTTCACCAATCTGGCGGCTCAGGCGCGGAGGGATGGCAGAGTGCGGGACGACATTGCCCTGAAGCTCCTCCTGGATGTGAGTTCCGATACTGTGCAGGGGTTGGCACCGTAGGGGGCGCTCGGCTGATTGTGCTGCAGTTGGCATTGTCAGGGGCTTGCTGGCTGGTGCGGGTGGCACCTCGTAGGTGTGGCTAATAGCTGACAGATGGGTAAGTCTGGGGGCCCTTATGTAGACACCATTCCCATCTGTGCCTGTTTTGGTGTGCAGTTGCCCCCCGGCAGCAGAGCACGCCGGGTCGATGAACATCGCTTTGCCCCACGAGTATCACAAATGATGCAGAGTATTTGGGGCCTTTACAGGTCCTGCAGTGGGGGCATCTGCATGGCGCGGCCCCCCTGCTTCATTATATCAGTGCCATTATAATGCGGGGGGCATTCCCTCTTCTGTCCCCTCAGGAGCTGAATAAATATCGCGCCAAGTGCAGCCTCCTCTTCCACTACGACTGGATCAGCGTCCCGCTCGTCTACACGCAGGTCAGTCTTAATGTTTCCATCATGAGCAGAGATGTGGTAGTTGATTAGACCGCGGCGAACGTAACAATGAAGGAGGGGCTCCAGTCACATCCAAAGCTGCATTCATTGTCTTATACTCCAATTACACCCAAAGCTGCATTCATGAATCTGCTGCTTCATCCAGTGTGATAACCGCAGTCTTCCTCGCAGGTGGTCACCATTGCCGTTTACTCGTTCTTCGCCTCGTGCCTTATTGGGCGTCAGTTCCTGGCAGGGGCGCCACTGGACTTGTACGTCCCCATCTTCACGCTGCTGCAGTTCTTCTTCTATTTCGGCTGGCTTAAGGTGAGTTCTGTGACCGCTCCTCTTCATTGTACTGCCATGTTGGCGACCACATGACCTGGGTAGATGATGGACGGCTCCGCAGGGGAGTGGCCATAGACAGTCATGATGTCACATGACAAGATAGCACTGAGTGGTCTGGAACCTGATGAAGATGCAGCCGGCTGCCATGCTGACCCGCACGCGCCACTGTGTCTCTTCCAGGTGGCCGAGCAGATCATTAACCCCTTCGGAGAAGACGATGATGATTTTGAAACCAACAGACTGATAGACAGAAACCTGCAGGTGAGATAGAGTGGGGGAGGGGCGCAGTGCGATTGTTACGGCTGAGCCCTAAAGCTCCGCCCCGGCGCTCACCCCACTCTCTTTCCTTAGGTCTCCCTCCTGTCTGTGGATGACATGTACCAGAACCTGCCGCCCATGGGAAAAGACAAATACTGGGACGAGCAGAGTGCGCTGCCGCCATACACCATCGCCACCGCCGCCGAGACCCTGAAACCCTCCTTTATGGGCTCTACTTTTGACATGCGGTGAGAAAAAGAAGCAGCCGCGTATCACTCACTGCATGATGTGGGATACATGCTGCATTTCATCCATTACCATCTCTGCTTTCTACCAGTGAATTGAAATAGTTTTGCTAATATTCTTGTAAGAGACTGCCCCCCTCCCCCCAACCTCCTCATTCAGAGGCTGCGCATTCATTTTAGACCGTTCTCTGTGAGGCGAACACATCCGCAGCACAAATCCTGTCTGCTGCAGATAGTTTGTTACAATGTATCACTCTGGAGTCAACATAGGATTGTCTACACTGGATGCAACTGCAACAAAACCTCAACTGTGAAAAGTTTTAGCTCTCATCGCAGGACTTCCCCCCTCCTCCTCCAGCGCAGGACTACCCCCCTCCTACTCCTCCAGAGCAGGACTCCCTCCTCCTCCTCCTCCTCCTCCTCCTCCTCCTCCTCCAGAGCAGGACTTCCCACTCCCTCCTCCTCCTCCAGAGCAGGACTTCCCCCCCTCCTCCTCCTCCAGAGCAGGACTTCCCACTCCCTCCTCCTCCTCCAGAGCAGGACTTCCCCCTCCTACTCCTCCTCCTCCTCCTCCTCCTCCAGAGCAGGACTTCCCCCTCCGACTCCTCCTCCTCCAGAGCAGGACTTCCCCCTCCCTCCTCCTCCTCCTCCAGAGCAGGACTTCCCCCTCCCTCCTCCTCCTCCTCCTCCAGAGCAGGACTTCCCCCTCCTCCTCCTCCTCCTCCAGAGCAGGACTTTCCCCTCCTCCTCCTCCTCCTCCTCCTCCTCCAGAGCAGGACTTCCCTCCTCCTCCTCCTCCTCCTCCTCCAGAGCAGGACTTCCCTCCTCCTCCTCCTCCTCCTCCTCCAGAGCAGGACTTCCCTCCTCCTCCTCCTCCTCCAGAGCAAGACTTCCCTCCTCCTCCTCCTCCTCCAGAGCAGGACTTCCCTCCTCCTCCTCCTCCTCCTCCTCCTCCTCCAGAGCAGGACTTCCCTCCTCCTCCTCCTCCTCCTCCTCCAGAGCAGGACTACCATCCTCCTCCTCCTCCAGAGCAGGACTTCCCCCTCCTCCTCCTCCTCCAGAGCAGGACTTCCATCCTCCTCCTCCTCCTCCAGAGCAGGACTTCCATCCTCCTCCTCCTCCTCCTCCAGAGCGGGACTTCCATCCTCCTCCTCCTCCTCCTCCTCCAGAGCAGGACTTCCCTCCTCCTCCTCCTCCTCCTCCAGAGCAGGACTTCCCTCCTCCTCCTCCTCCTCCTCCTCATCCTCCTCCAGAGCAGGACTTCCCTCCTCCTCCTCCTCCTCCTCCTCCAGAGCAGGACTTCCCCCCCCTCCTCCTCCTCCTCCAGAGCAGGACTTCCCCCCCCTCCTCCTCCTCCAGAGCAGGACTTCCCACTCCCTCCTCCTCCAGAGCAGGACTTCCCCCTCCTACTCCTCCTCCTCCTCCTCCAGAGCAGGACTTCCCCCTCCTACTCCTCCTCCTCCAGAGCAGGACTTCCCCTCCCTCCTCCTCCTCCTCCTCCTCCTCCTCCAGAGCAGGACTTCCCCTCCCTCCTCCTCCTCCTCCAGAGCAGGACTTCCCCCCTCCTCCTCCTCGACTCCTCCTCCTCCAGAGCAGACTTTCCCCTCCTCCTCCTCCTCCTCACAGGACTTCCCTCCTCCTCCTCCTCCTCCAGAGCAGGACTTCCCTCCTCCTCCTCCTCCTCCAGAGCAGGACTTCCCTCCTCCTCCTCCTTCTCCTCCAGAGCAGGACTTCCCCCTCCTCCTCCTCCTCCAGAGCAGGACTTCCATCCTCCTCCTCCTCCTCCAGAGCAGGACTTCCATCCTCCTCCTCCTCCTCCTCCAGAGCGGGACTTCCATCCTCCTCCTCCTCCTCCTCCTCCAGAGCAGGACTTCCCTCCTCCTCCTCCTCCTCCTCAGAGCAGGACTTCCCTCCTCCTCCTCCTCCTCCTCCTCATCCTCCTCCAGAGCAGGACTTCCCTCCTCCTCCTCCTCCTCCTCCTCCTCCTCCAGAGCAGGACTTCCCCCCCCCTCCTCCTCCTCCTCCAGAGCAGGACTTCCCCCCCCTCCTCCTCCTCCAGAGCAGGACTTCCCACTCCCTCCTCCTCCAGAGCAGGACTTCCCCCTCCTACTCCTCCTCCTCCTCCTCCAGAGCAGGACTTCCCCCTCCTACTCCTCCTCCTCCAGAGCAGGACTTCCCCCTCCCTCCTCCTCCTCCTCCTCCTCCTCCTCCAGAGCAGGACTTCCCCCTCCCTCCTCCTCCTCCTCCAGAGCAGGACTTCCCCCTCCTCCTCCTCCTCCTCCAGAGCAGGACTTTCCCCTCCTCCTCCTCCTCCTCCAGAGCAGGACTTCCCTCCTCCTCCTCCTCCTCCAGAGCAGGACTTCCCTCCTCCTCCTCCTCCTCCAGAGCAGGACTTCCCTCCTCCTCCTCCTTCTCCTCCAGAGCAGGACTTCCCTCCTCCTCCTCCTCCTCCTCCAGAGCAGGACTTCCCTCCTCCCTCCTCCTTCTCCTCCAGAGCAGGACTTCCCTCCTCCTCCTCCTCCTCCTCCAGAGCAGGACTTCCCCCTCCTCCTCCTCCTCCAGAGCAGGACTTCCATCCTCCTCCTCCTCCTCCAGAGCAGGACTTCCATCCTCCTCCTCCTCCTCCTCCAGAGCAGGACTTCCATCCTCCTCCTCCTCCTCCTCCAGAGCGGGACTTCCATCCTCCTCCTCCTCCTCCTCCTCCAGAGCAGGACTTCCCTCCTCCTCCTCCTCCTCCTCCTCCAGAGCAGGACTTCCCTCCTCCTCCTCCTCCTCCTCCTCATCCTCCTCCAGAGCAGGACTTCCCTCCTCCTCCTCCTCCTCCTCCTCCAGAGCAGGACTTCCCCCCCCCTCCTCCTCCTCCTCCAGAGCAGGACTTCCCCCCCCTCCTCCTCCTCCAGAGCAGGACTTCCCACTCCCTCCTCCTCCAGAGCAGGACTTCCCCCTCCTACTCCTCCTCCTCCTCTCCAGAGCAGGACTTCCCCCTCCTACTCCTCCTCCTCCAGAGCAGGACTTCCCCTCCCTCCTCCTCCTCCTCCTCCTCCTCCTCCAGAGCAGGACTTCCCCCTCCCTCCTCCTCCTCCTCCAGAGCAGGACTTCCCCCTCCTCCTCCTCCTCCTCCTCCAGAGCAGGACTTTCCCTCCTCCTCCTCCTCCTCCAGAGCAGGACTTCCCTCCTCCTCCTCCTCCTCCAGAGCAGGACTTCCCTCCTCCTCCTCCTCCTCCAGAGCAGGACTTCCCTCCTCCTCCTCCTTCTCCTCCAGAGCAGGACTTCCCTCCTCCTCCTCCTCCTCCTCCAGAGCAGGACTTCCCTCCTCCTCCTCCTTCTCCTCCAGAGCAGGACTTCCCTCCTCCTCCTCCTCCTCCTCCAGAGCAGGACTTCCCTCCTCCTCCTCCTCCTCCTCCAGAGCAGGACTTCCCTCCTCCTCCTCCTCCTCCTCCAGAGCAGGACTTCCCTCCTCCTCCTCCTCCTCCTCCAGAGCAGGACTTCCCTCCTCCTCCTCCTCCTCCTCCTCCTCCTCCTCCTCCTCCAGAGCAGGACTTCCCTCCTCCTCCTCCTCCTCCTCCTCCTCCTCCAGAGCAGGACTACCATCCTCCTCCTCCTCCTCCTCCTCCAGAGCAGGACTACCATCCTCCTCCTCCTCCTCCAGAGCAGGACTTCCCCCCTCCTCCTCCTCCTCCAGAGCAGGACTTCCATCCTCCTCCTCCTCCTCCAGAGCAGGACTTCCATCCTCCTCCTCCTCCTCCTCCAGAGCAGGACTTCCCTCCTCCTCCTCCTCCTCCTCCTCCTCCAGAGCAGGACTTCCCTCCTCCTCCTCCTCCTCCTCCAGAGCAGGACTTCCCTCCTCCTCCTCCTCCTCCTCCTCCTCCTCCTCCTCCTCCAGAGCAGGACTACCATCCTCCTCCTCCTCCTCCAGAGCAGGACTTCCCCCTCCTCCTCCAGAGCAGGACTTCCATCCTCCTCCTCCTCCTCCAGAGCCGGACTTCCATCCTCCTCCTCCTCCTCCTCCAGAGCAGGACTTCCATCCTCCTCCTCCTCCTCCTCCTCCAGAGCAGGACTTCCATCCTCCTCCTCCTCCTCCTCCAGAGCAGGACTTCCCTCCTTCTCCTCCTCCTCCTCCAGAGCAGGACTTCCCTCCTCCTCCTCCTCCTCCTCCTCCTCCAGAGCAGGACTTCCCTCCTCCTCCTCCTCCTCCTCCAGAGCAGGACTTCCCCCCCTCCTCCTCCTCCAGAGCAGGACTTCCCACTCCCTCCTCCTCCGGAGCAGGACTTCCCCCTCCTACTTCTCCTCCTCCTCCTCCTCCAGAGCAGGACTTCCCCTCCTACTCCTCCTCCTCCAGAGCAGGACTTCCCCCTCCCTCCTCCTCCTCCTCCTCCAGAGCAGGACTTCCCCTCCCTCCTCCTCCTCCTCCAGAGCAGGACTTCCCCCTCCTCCTCCTCCTCCAGAGCAGGACTTTCCCCTCCTCCTCCTCCTCCTCCAGAGCAGGACTTCCCTCCTCCTCTTCCTTCTCCTCCAGAGCAGGACTTCCCTCCTCCTCCTCCTCCTCCTCCAGAGCAGGACTTCCCTCCTCCTCCTCCTCCTCCTCCTCCAGAGCAGGACTTCCCTCCTCCTCCTCCTCCTCCTCCAGAGCAGGACTTCCCTCCTCCTCCTCCTCCTCCTCCAGAGCAGGACTTCCCTCCTCCTCCTCCTCCTCCTCCTCCAGAGCAGGACTTCCCTCCTCCTCCTCCTCCTCCTCCTCCAGAGCAGGACTTCCCTCCTCCTCCTCCTCCTCCTCCTCCTCCTCCTCCTCCTCCAGAGCAGGACTTCCATCCTCCTCCTCCTCCTCCTCCTCCTCCTCCAGAGCAGGACTTCCCTCCTCCTCCTCCTCCTCCTCCTCCTCCTCCAGAGCAGGACTTCCCTCCTCCTCCTTCTCCTCCTCCTCCTCCAGAGCAGGACTTCCCTCCTCCTCCTCCTCCTCCTCCTCCAGAGCAGGACTTCCCTCCTCCTCCTCCTCCTCCTCCTCCTCCAGAGCAGGACTACCATCCTCCTCCTCCAGAGCAGGACTTCCCCCTCCTCCTCCTCCTCCTCCTCCTCCAGAGCAGGACTTCCATCCTCCTCCTCCTCCTTCTCCAGAGCAGGACTTCCATCCTCCTCCTCCTCCTCCTCCAGAGCAGGACTTCCATCCTCCTCCTCCTCCTCCTCCAGAGCAGGACTTCCCTCCTCCTCCTCCTCCTCCTCCTCCTCCAGAGCAGGACTTCCCTCCTCCCCCTCCTCCTCTTCCTCCAGAGCAGGACTTCCCCCTCCTCCTCCTCCTCCAGAGCAGGACTTCCATCCTCCTCCTCCTCCTCCAGAGCAGGACTTCCATCCTCCTCCTCCTCCTCCTCCTCCTCCTCCAGAGCAGGACTTCCATCCTCCTCCTCCTCCAGAGCAGGACTTCCCTCCTCCTCCTCCTCCTCCTCCTCCAGAGCAGGACTTCCCTCCTCCTCCTCCTCCTCCTCCAGAACAGGACTTCCCTCCTCCTCCTCCTCCTCCTCCTCCAGAGCAGGACTTCCCTCCTCCTCCTCCTCCAGAGCAGGACTTCCCTCCTCCTCCTCCTCCTCCAGAGCAGGACTTCTCTCCTCCTCCTCCTCCTCCAGAGCAGGACTTCCCTCCTCCTCCTCCACCTCCTCCTCCAGAGCAGGACTTCCCTCCTCCTCCTCCTCCTCCTCCAGAGCAGGACTTCCCTCCTCCTCCTCCAGAGCAGGACTTCCCTCCTCCTCCTCCAGAGCAGGACTTCCCTCCTCCTCCTCCAGAGCAGGACTTCCCTCCTCTTCCTCCTCCTCCAGAGCAGGACTTCCCTCCTTTCCTCCTCCTCCAGAGCAGGACTTCCCCCTCCTCCTCCTCCTCCTCCTCCAGAGCAGGACTTCCCCCTCCTCCCCCTCCTCCTCTTCCTCCAGAGCAGGACTTCCCCCTCCTCCTCCTCCTCCAAAGCAGGACTTCCCCCTCCTCCCCCTCCTCCTCTTCCTCCAGAGCAGGACTTCCTCCTCCTCCTCCTCCTCCTCCTCCTCCAGAGCAGGACTTCCCCCCCTCCTCCTCCTCCCCCTCCACCTCCAGAGCAGGACTTCCCCCTCCTCCCCCTCCTCCTCCTCCTCCTCCAGAGCAAGACTTCCCCCTCCTCCTCCTCCTCCAGAGCAGGACTTCCCCCTCCTCCTCCTCCTCCAGAGCAGGACTTCCCCCTCCTCCTCCTCCAGAGCAGGACTTCCCCCTCCTCCTCCTCCAGAGCAGGACTTCCCCCTCCTCCTCCAGAGCAGGACTTCCCCCTCCAGAGCAGGACTTCCCTCTTCTCCTCCTCCTCCTCCAGAGCAGGACTTCCCCCTCCTCCCCCTCCTCCTCCTCCTCCTCCTCCTCCTCCAGAGCAGGACTTCCCCCTCCTCCTCTTCCTCCTCCTCCTCCAGAACAGGACTTCCCCCTCCTCCTCCTCCTCCTCCAGAACAGGACTTCCCCCTCCTCCTCCTCCAGAACAGGACTTCCCCCTCCTCCTCCAGAACAGGACTTCCCCCTCCTCCTCTAGAACAGGACTTCCCCCTCCTCCTCCAGAACAGGACTCCCCCCTCCTCCAGAACAGGACTCCCCCCCCTCCTCCTCCAGAACAGGACTCCCCCCCCTCCTCCTCCAGAACAGGACTCCCCCCCCTCCTCCTCCAGAACAGGACTCCCCCCCCTCCTCCTCCAGAACAGGACTCCCCCCTCCTCCTCCAGAACAGGACTCCCCCCCTCCTCCTCCAGAACAGGACTCCCCCCCCCCCGTCCTCCTCCAGAACAGGACTCCCCCCCTCCTCCTCCAGAACAGGACTCCCCCCCTCCTCCTCCAGAACAGGACTCCCCCCCCCCCGTCCTCCTCCAGAACAGGACTCCCCCCCCCCCGTCCTCCTCCTCCTCCAGAACAGGACTTCCCTCTCCTCCTCCAGAGCAGGACTTCCCCCTCCTCCTCCAGAATAGGACCCCCCCCCCTCCTCCTCCTCCAGAACAGGACTCCCCCCCCTTCCTCCTCCAGAACAGGACTACCCCCCCTCCTCCTCCAGAACAGGACTCCCCCCCCCCCCGTCCTCCTCCTCCTCCAGAACAGGACTTCCCTCTCCTCCTCCAGAGCAGGACTTCCCCCTCCTCCTGCTCCTCCTCCTCCTTCAGAGCAGGACTTCTCTCTCCCCCTCCTCCTCCTCCAGATCAGGACTTCCCCCCTCCTCCTCCTCCAGAACAGGACTTCCCCCTCCCTCCTCCTCCGAGAGCAGGACCTCCCCCCCCCTCCTCCTCCTCCTCCAGAGCAGGACTCCCCCCCCCTCCTCCTCCTCCAGAGCAGAACTCCCCCCCCCTCCTCCTCCTCCAGAGCAGGACTCCCCCCCCCTCCTCCTCCTCCAGAGCAGGACTCCCCCCCCCTCCTCCTCCTCCAGAGCAGGACTCCCCCCCTCCTCCTCCTCCAGAGCAGGACTCCCCCCCTCCTCCTCCTCCTCCAGAGCAGGACTCCCCCCCTCTTCCTCCTCCTCCAGAGCAGGACTACCCCCCCTCCTCCTCCTCCTCCAGAGCAGGACTCCCCCCCCTCCTCCTCCTCCTCCAGAGCAGGACTCCCCCCCCCTCCTCCTCCTCCAGAGCAGGACTCCCCCCCCCTCCTCCTCCTCCAGAGCAGGACTCCCCCCCCCTCCTCCTCCTCCAGAGCAGGACTCCTTCCCCCTCCTCCTCCTCCAGAGCAGGACTCCCCCCCCCCTCCTCCTCCTCCAGAGCAGGACTCCCCTCCCTCCTCCTCCTCCAGAGCAGGACTCCCCTCCCTCCTCCTCCTCCAGAGCAGGACTCCCCTCCCTCCTCCAGAGCAGGACTCCACCCCTCCCCTCCTCCAGAGCAGGACTCCCCCCCTCCTCTTCCTCCAGAGCAGGACTTCCCCCTTCTCTTCCTCCAGAGCAGGACTTCCCCCTCCTCTTCCTCCAGAGCAGGACTTCCCCCTCCTCCTCCTCCTCCTCCAGAGCAGGACTTCCCCCCTCCTCCTCCAGAGCAGGACTTCCCCCCCTCCTCCTCCAGAGCAGGACTTCCCCCTCCTCCTCCTCCAGAGCAGGACTCCCCCCCCTCCTCCTCCAGAGCAGGACTCCCCCCCCTCCTCCTCCAGAGCAGGACTCCCCCCCCTCCTCCAGAGCAGGACTCCTCCCCTCCTCCAGAGCAGGACTCCCCCCCCCTCCTCCTCCTCCTCCAGAGCAGGACTCCCCCCCCCTCCTCCTCCTCCTCCAGAGCAGGACTCCCCCCCCCTCCTCCTCCTCCTCCAGAGCAGGACTCCCCCCCTCCTCCTCCAGAGCAGGACTCCCCCCCTCCTCCTCCAGAGCAGGACCCCCCCCCCTCCTCCTCCAGAGCAGGACTCCCCCCCCTCCTCCTCCAGAGCAGGACTCCCCCCCTCCTCCTCCAGAGCAGGACTCCCCCCCTCCTCCTCCAGAGCAGGACTCCCCCCCTCCTCCTCCAGAGCAGGACCCCCCCTCCTCCTCCAGAGCAGGACTACCCCCCTCCTCCAGAGCAGGACTCCCCCCCTCCTCCAGAGCAGGACTCCCCCCCCTCCTCCAGAGCAGGACTCCCCCCCCCCTCCTCCTCCTCCTCCTCCAGAGCAGGACTCCCCCCCCCCCCCTCCTCCTCCTCCTGCAGAGCAGGGACTTCCCCCCCCCTCCTCCTCCTCCAGAGCAGGACTTCCTCCTCTTCGTCCTCCTCCTCCAGAGCAGGACGCCCCCCCCCTCCTCCTCCTGCAGAGCAGGACTTCCCCCCCCCCTCCTCCTCCTCTTCCAGAGCAGGGCTTCCCCCTCCTCCTCCTCCAGAGCAGGGCTTCCCCCTCCTCCTCCTCCTCCTCCTCCTCCAGAGCAGGTCTTCCCCCTCCTCCTCCTCCTCCTCCTCCTCCTCCAGAGCAGGACTCCCCCCCCTCCTCCTCCTCCTCCAGAGCAGGACTTCCCCCCCCCTCCTCCTCCTCCTCCAGAGCAGGACTTCCCCCCCCCCTCCTCCTCCAGAGCAGGACTCCCCCCCCCCTCCTCCTCCTCCAGAGTAGGACTTCCCCCCTCCTCCTCCTCCAGAGCAGGACTTCCCCCCCTCCTGCTCCTCCAGAGCAGGACTCACCTCCTCCAGAGCAGGACTCCCCCCCCTCCTCCTCCTCCAGAGCAGGACTCCCCCCCTCCTCCTCCTCCTCCAGAGCAGGACTTCCCTCCTCCTCCTCCTCCTCCTCCTCCTCCTCCTCCAGAGCAGGACTTCCCTCCTCCTCCTCCTCCAGAGCAGGACTTCCCCCCCTCCTCCTCCTCCAGAGCAGGACTTCCCACTCCCTCCTCCTCCGGAGCAGGACTTCCCCCTCCTACTCCTCCTCCTCCTCCTCCAGAGCAGGACTTCCCCCTCCTACTCCTCCTCCTCCAGAGCAGGACTTCCCCTCCCTCCTCCTCCTCCTCCTCCAGAGCAGGACTTCCCCCTCCCTCCTCCTCCTCCTCCTCCAGAGCAGGACTTCCCCTCCCTCCTCCTCCTCCTCCTCCAGAGCAGGACTTCCCCCTCCTCCTCCTCCTCCAGAGCAGGACTTTCCCCTCCTCCTCCTCCTCCTCCTCCAGAGCAGGACTTCCTCCTCCTCCTCCTCCTTCTCCTCCAGAGCAGGACTTCTCCTCCTCCTCCTCCTCCTCCTCCTCCTCCAGAGCAGGACTTCCCTCTTCCTCCTCCTCCTCCTCCAGAGCAGGACTTCCCTCCTCCTCCTCCTCCTCCTCCAGAGCAGGACTTCCCTCCTCCTCCTCCTCCTCCTCCAGAGCAGGACTTCCCTCCTCCTCCTCCTCCTCCTCCAGAGCAGGACTTCCCTCCTCCTCCTCCTCCTCCTCCTCCAGAGCAGGACTTACCATCCTCCTCCTCCTCCAGAGCAGGACTTCCCCCTCCTCCTCCTCCTCCAGAGCAGGACTTCCATCCTCCTCCTCCTCCTCCAGAGCAGGACTTCCCATCCTCCTCCTCCTCCTCCAGAGCAGGACTTCCATCCTCCTCGCTCCTCCTCCTCCTCCAGAGCAGACTTCCCTCCTCCTCCTCCTCCTCCTCCAGAGCAGGACTTCCCTCCTCCTCCTCCTCCTCCTCCTCCTCCAGAGCAGGACTTCCCTCCTCCTCCTCCTCCTCCTCCTCCAGAGCAGGACTTCCCTCCTCCTCCTCCTCCTCCTCCTCCAGAGCAGGACTTCCCTCCTCCTCCTCCTCCTCCTCCAGAGCAGGACTTCCCTCCTCCCCCTCCTCCTCTTCCTCCAGAGCAGGACTTCCCCCTCCTCCTCCTCCTCCAGAGCAGGACTTCCATCCTCCTCTCCTCCTCCTCCAGAGCAGGACTTCCATCCTCCTCCTCCTCCTCCAGAGCAGGACTTCCATCCTCCTCCTCCTCCAGAGCAGGACTTCCCTCCTCCTCCTCCTCCTCCTCCTCCAGAGCAGGACTTCCTCTCCTCCTCCCTCTCCAGAACAGGACTTCCCTCCTCCTCCTCCTCCTCCTCCTCCAGAGCGGACTTCCTCCTCCCTCCAGACAGGACTTCCCTCCTCCTCCCTCCTCCTCCTCCAGAGCAGGACTTCTCTCCTCCTCCTCCTCCTCCAGAGCAGGACTTCCCTCCTCCTCCTCCACCTCCTCCTCCAGAGCAGGACTTCCCTCCTCCTCCTCCTCCTCCTCCTCCTCCAGAGCAGGACTTCCTCCTCCTCCTCCAGAGCA